>NC_047116.1:16746197-16901197 GCF_902500255.1 Thalassophryne amazonica
GTTCATTCTCCCTGTAGAAAGTTCACATCAGATGATTCGGGGGGGTGCCACATTATAAAATACACATTACTAGACTGAAGAATGTACTAGATACACTATTTAGTTTAGAGGATGTCAGAATTGTCTGGAATGCAGCGTAACCTTTGGACACAGTCCCCCAAAGTGAAACTCACCCCCCACACCCACCACCACCACCAAAAGCTTCCTGTCCACTGTTTAATATCTAAATGAAACTTATCATGACTTCTGTTGTTTATAACTTGCAAGTGATGAAAGGAAAAAAAGAGCAAACTTTAATATTTTAAGATGCATATTTTTCAATGTTGTGTAGCAAGGTGAAGTCCAGATTGAACAGATGTTCCTGGTAGCTTGGCTAAGGGGCGAATTCCCCTTTGGTTGACCTGGTAGAGTTTTGGTCTTCAGTTCGAGCAGTCTGGTGTTCGAATCCCGCCGCCATCCTGGCCACAAAGATAGGTCTTCCGGTCACAAACAGTGGAGTTGAAATCCAATAGGGTTTTCCTGTACAGGTTCGGAGCCTGCCGACAACTACTCGCCAACAGTTGCAGCCCAGTGAGATACAGGCCATTTAGCTAGTGTATGTTGACTGTATTAATGCTGGCATACACTGGCGTAGAACAACCATATGAAGGCTGGTGTATGTCTAATAAGTTATGCAGCTGTCATACTTTGATGACTTAGCCAGTGTATGCTAACAGCCCCATTTTCATCAAGCGGTTTGGGGGGGGGGGGGTACTGCACGGTATGATATGGGTTGGAACAGTTAAGTCTAGCTTGGTTTGCATTTCCACCACTGGCAGAACGCTTTTATCTGACAGGTTGCACACATAAATATTGACGTGCCCGCCATCAAGCATGCATATGCTGTCACGCAGCCTCTCCACTCCATATTAATTTTCTTGTTGCGGCACAAAGCATCACCGTTCTCTGGTTCAGGCTGAGAAATGCACAAAACACAGAGGGACTTCTTTTAAAATGCTACAGTAGTGTTCAGAATAATAGTAGTGCTACGTGACGAAAAAGATTAATCCAGGTTTTGAGTATATTTTTTATTGTTACATGGGAAACAAGGTACCAGTAGATTCAGTAGATTCTCACAAATCCAACAAGACCAAGCATTTATGATATGCACACTCTTAAGGCTATGAAAATGGGCTATTAGTAAAAAAAAAAGTAGAAAAGGGGGTGTTCACAATAATAGTAGTGTGGCATTCAGTCAGTGAGTTCGTCAATTCTGTGGAACAAACAGGTGTGAATCAGGTGTCCCCTATGTAAGGATGAAGCCAGCACCTGTTGAACATGCTTTTCTCTTTGAAAGCCTGAGGAAAATGGGACATTCAAGACATTGATAAGAACAGCGTAGTTTGATTAAAAAGTTGATTGGAGAGGGGACAACTTATATGCAGATGCAAAAAATTATAGGCTGTTCATCTACAATGATCGCCAATGCTTTAAAATGGACAAAAAACCAGAGATGCGTGGAAAAAAAATGGAAAACAACCATCAAAATGGATAGAAGAACCAGAATGGCAAAGGCTCACCCACTGATCAGCTCCAGGATGATCAAAGACAGTCTGGAGTTACCTGTAAGTGCTGTGACAGTTAGAAGACACCTTTGTGAAGCTAATTTATTTGCAAGAATCCCCCGCAAAGTCCGTCTGTTAAATAAAAGACATGTGCAGAAGAGGTTACAATTTGCCAAAGAACACATCAACTGGCCTAAAGAGGAATGGAGGAATATTCTGTGGACTGATGAGAGTAAAACTGTTGTTTTGGGGTCCAATGGCCGCAGACAGTTTGTGAGACGACCCCCAAACTCTGAATTCAAGCCACAGTTCACAGTGAAGATAGTGCATGGTGGTGCAAGCATCATGATATGGGCATGTTTCTCCTACTATGGTGTTGGGCCTATATATCGCATACCAGGTATCATGGATCAGTTTGGATATGTCAGAATACTTGAAGAGGTCATGTTGCCTTATGCTGAAGAGGACATGTCCTTGAAATGGGTGTTTCAACAAGACAATGACCCCAAGCACACTAGTAAACAAGCAAAATCTTGGTTCCAAACCAACAAAATTAATGCCTTGCAGATGTGAAGAAATCATGAAAAACTGTGGTTATACAACTAAATCCTAGTTTAGTGATTCACAGGATTGCTAAAAAAGCAGTTTGAACATAATAGTTTTGAGTTTGTAGCATCAACAGCAGATGCTACTATTATTGTGAACACCCCCTTTTCTACTTTTTTTTTTTTACTAATAGCCAATTTCATAGCCTTAAGAGTGTGCATATCATGAATGTTTGGTCTTGTTGGATTTGTGAGACTCTACTGAATCTACTGGTACCTTGTTTCCCATGTAACAAGAAATATACTCAAAACCTGGATTAATCTTTTTAGTCACATAGCACAACTATTATTCTGTACGTTTCATCAGGCTCGACAAGGAACTAAAGTATTTTCAGACGTCGTTTTCCAAAATCAGGCTGCTTTACATGGATATGTTTTCATCAGGCTGTGATGATGAATCTGACTGAAATGAACAGGTAAGATTAAGACTTTATATTTACTCTGTGTGTGTATGGTTTTAATATTTGAAACAGTCTGAAATGTTCACATGACTGCAGCTTTCAGCCAATCAATGGGCAGCATCAATGGACCTATTTCAACTTATGAGTAACTTAAAATAAATGTGTGTCAACAATCGCATAACTTACCTCCAACTTATGGCCTGCGTATGTGGGACGTATGAGTCATATGCTGGTATATGTTGAAAATATTGTGGATGCCAAAAAAAAAAAAAAAAATACAACATACTCGCTGTAAAACGACGTATATCACCGTGCTTCAACAAGCTTTTAACTTCAATATAAAAAACTGACCAATAACTTATTAGATGTATGCCAAGTGTATTAAAAATGCTGGCATAAGCTGGCTAAATTGTCAAGGTGTGACAGGGGTGTTAGAGACAGCAGTGTTTCATTTGTAGCCCAGACAGGTCAAAACTCTTAAGTGGTCAGTGCACTTGCTTCTCAAACAGAACGTCCCTGGTTCAAGACCACCAGCACCTGTTCTCCATATAATGTGGAGTTGCATCCAACAAATGCATTCGCCCTTCGAATGGACATTATTCTTTGGTCTGCCTCAGCTCAGGAAGTGATCTTGTCGAGCTCACTGTCCTATGGGAGTTAGGAATAGAGTAGGCCTTTGAGAGGAAAAAAGACTGGTACCTCGACCTCACAGCTGAGTGCAGAGAGGCTGGGCGGTCAGCTGCAGGGGGTTCGTGGGAGCATCCACACAGCACTTCCTGAAGAGCACGGGGGTCAAAGGCCCCAAACTCGGACAGGCCCTGAAAGATCTGGCCGAGGAGTCTTAGCAGGGAAGCTTCTGGCTTTGGCTAAGAAGGAAGGACCAAGTGTAGGGAAAGCAAGCGTCTTAGGATCAGCTGCAGCAGGCGGCAGGGAGATGTCCCTGCTGTTGGTCCACAACCGTCAATGAAGGGTGGCTCCAGCTGATGACCCTGCAGTTACCCGAAATGGCACCGTCAGATGTGCAGCAAACAGCAATTTCAATTTCAATTTATTTTCATTTATATAGCGCCAAATCACAACAAAGGTGCATCAAGGCGCTTCACACAAGTAAGGTCTAACCTTACCAACCCCTAGAGCAAGTACACAGGCAACAGTGGTAAGGAAAAACTCCCTCTGATGATTTGAGGAAGAAACTTCAAGCAAGCAGACCAGACTCAAAGGGGTGACCCGCTGCTTGGACCATGCTACAGACACACTTGACAAAATAACTGACAAAAAGAATATACAGTAAATTTTGCCGGTGCACAGGATGGGAGGGTTGCAGAAGTAGACACCACACCCATCTCTGGATAGAGCCGCACCTCAACAGGCATCGGAAAGACAACAAATACTGTAAAATTTTTCAGCATTAAGCAACAAGAAATAATAAGGTGGTTGTCGGCCACTAGCCCTAAGCTTCACGAAAAGACCCAGACTATAGATAAAGTTGAGGCCGCAGCACACTCCATTTCTTAATAAAATGAATTTAAAAGAGTAAAAAACATAGTAACATACTATGCCAGTATGCTAGCCATACGAAAGGGAAAATAAATGTGTCTTAAGTCTGGACTTGAAAGTCTCTACAGAATCTGACTGTTTTATTGATGCAGCAGTCACCTGTCTGTGCTCCCACCTTTCAGACATACAGCTTCATTTTTAAAGATAAACCCTGAGTGCACGACATGCCACAAATCTCTCTCTCGCTCCCCCCCCCCAAAAAACATTTTTGTTTTTTAAAAAAAGCTCAAATTTAGACAAAAAGTAAGTCCAGCATGCAAATGTCACTCACCCATGGTTCAAGTTCAGTTTTCTCTGTTGTAAAACCAAACAGAATGATGTAAGACAGACTGAACACGTTTACATCAAAATTAATGCATCAAAACACTTTTTTTTTTTCTTAAGTGGACACTCTGAGTACCTTTAAATTCAATCCCGTTTTCATGAAGGAGTCCAGTCTGGGTGCTGCATGAGGGCCACAGAGAAGGAGGTGGTTGGTGGTTGAAGGGGTGGAAGATGCAACATTTAAGCATTTAACGTAAAGCACAGTGAGCAGTACTTACTGTTCTCACTGTTCCTATGAGACGAAGGCGCATGTATGTCACAGTACATCCTAAAAAATAAATACACACACACACGACCAAAGCGTTACAAACGGATCTTACTATAAACCTGTAAATGCCACATTAATCACATCAGCCAGACATGCACATACTTACATGATAATATTATTATTCAGACTCTCCAAGCTGACATTTCCTTCTTTCTTCTCACAGGTGAGGCAACAAACCTCAAAATAAAACATGCATATTACTGAAAAGGGTCTGAGGTGACACGTACAGTAATGTTTTATAATTATTTTAACTGCTAAAGTTTGGGTGTTTTGAGTTTTCTCAGCAAAAAGTCAATAAATAAGTAAATGCTTAAAAATACAGGAGCCCTTTATGTGGTTTGAAAGTCAACTGTATGGATCTAAACAGTAAGTGATCAATTCAAATCAAGAAGAATTGCTGAGAGTTGTTGCAGAGTCAAATTGTGTGAATTACATCACTTTCATTGAACTGCTGTCAGAAATCAACATTAGTGCATGCAGAATTTAAAAGACCTGGGGCCCTATCTTGCACATGGCACAAATTGCACAACAGTGAGTCGTTGCTCATTTCCAAACGATGCAGTTGTCATTTTCATTCCCAGCACCCATGATGTGTAATGCACTCATCCGTACAGCTAAACATGATTGTTATTGTGCAGAAGCAGAAAGCAATTGCAATATCACCCATGAAAATGTAAAGGTGAGTGTAGAGATTTTTATCTGCCGTATTTATGCGACATAATATTGGGATATGTCTTACGCAGGCAGGTTCATAGGGTTCACATGTGCTGACCGTAAACACAGGGATGTTCATTTGCGCATCATATTACTCAAGGTGTTGCCAGCGCAGTTGAGCATAAGGGGCCCCTATGCTGTGATTTAAACAGCATAGGGGAGCTTTTCTGTTTTGTTTTTTCTTTTTTAAAGGACATGTCGCATGTTATTTAACATACCAATGGACAAAGTGTTTCAAAGGGTTATAAATTTCAAAATTTTCTCGAGGGGATGCCCCCGGATCTTCCTACAATAGTCACAACTGCAACACTCGTCGTGTGGCTATGCCCCACTACGTTCGCGCCCTATGCTGTGAAAAAATTCTGGTGAGAACCCTGTTACTAGAAACCTAAAAAAGAAACCACAGTAAACTGATGGAATGGAGATGATCAGGTGGATGGAGATGGAGGAGGTGGCACTGCAGGGATGAGTTTATGCACTACATGAATAGCAAAGTGGAGCTGAGCACACCTCAAACGCACTTGCGCTATGCGCTTTAGATCATGTGAGATCATGTGTGTGAGTGTAACAGCTTTCTGTGATATGATCAGCTCTATCGGTCACACCTTAGGCGATCCAGCTTCACTGGCTCTTTCAGAAGAACCGACCTCTCTGAAGGAAGTGTCATGTCCATCTCCAGTATCATTACTTCCTGGTTATGACAAAGAAATGTATTTCCACACTGAAGTGATAAACCTACTTTTCAACATCTTATCTTGTGTCTGTCAATCAATCAATCAATTTTATTTATATAGCGCCAAATCACAACAAACAGTTGCCCCAAGGCGCTTTATATTGTAAGGCAAGGCCATACAATAATTACGTAAAAACCCCAACGGTCAAAACAACCCCCTGTGAGCAAGCACTTGGCGACAGTGGGAAGGAAAAACTCCCTTTTAACAGGAAGAAACCTCCAGCAGAACCAGGCTCAGGGAGGGACAGTCTTCTGCTGGGACTGGTTGGGGCTGAGGGAGAGAACCAGGAAAAAGACATGCTGTGGAGGGGAGCAGAGATCAATCACTAATGATTAAATGCAGAGTGGTGCATACAGAGCAAAAATAGAAAGAAACACTCAGTGCATCATGGGAACCCCCCAGCAGTCTAAGTGTTGTGAAAGTGTAGGTACACGGACCCACAACAGGGGGCGCAATGAACGGACAATGGAGAAAGGTAAAGAACAAGTTTTACTGTTGTGAGATGAGCACAACTAATACAACAATTAACAATTTGGAGGTGTAAGCCGAAATCTGCTGGTGTCGTGTGGGCAGGCCCGAAGGTAGGAGACGTCCGTCCTAGTCGAACCGGAACCACCCAGATCTCCTCTGCCACCGAAACCCAGAAGTACTGGAACCGCCAAGTCCCGAATTCCCAGGTGGCCACTGCCTTCGCTCGTCGGATCCGGTACTGCTGGCGGAAAAGAGCACAAACACACAGGTAGGGATGCGACCGCACCCAGTAGATGGAGAGGGGCGAAGCCGCCTCCACCTCTTGTTACACTGAAGCAGGAAAGGGGAGTACTTATCCAAACACTTGGTCTCCAATAGTCCGCTGTCCTGAAAGGTTTATCAAGTATCGTCAAAAACACAGAATATGCTGCAGAGGTGATTACCTTAAACTCAAGGCGATATCTCGGCACTGAGGTGGAGACGCTGTCCTGCTGATATACCTCCGTGCTGAGTGCAGTCAGCTGTGTCCAGTAATGGGTGACAGCTGTCACCCTGGCTGCTCTCGTCGGCGGCAGTGCCCTCTGGTGCCTGGAGCCCGCACTCCAGGCAGGGCGCCCTCTGGTGGTGGTGGGCCAGCAGTACCTCCTCTTCAGCGGCCCACACAACAGGACCCCCCCCCTCAACGGGCGCCTCCTGGCGCACGACCGGGCTTGTCCGGATGGCGTCGGTAGAAGTCGGCCAGGAGGGCCGGGTCCAGGATGAAGCCCTTCTTCACCCAGGAGCGTTCTTCGGGGCCGTACCCTTCCCAGTCCACCAGGTACTGAAAACCCCGGCCCATTCGACGGACATCGAGGAGCCGGCGCACGGTCCAAGCCGGTTCCCCGTCGATGATCCGGGCAGGAGGTGGTGCCGGACCCGGGGTGCAGAGGGGTGAGGTGTGATGGGGTTTTATCCGGGAGACGTGAAACACTGGGTGAATCCGCAGTGAGGCCGGAAGCTGAAGCCTCACTGCGGCGGGATTGATGACTTTGAGGACTTTGAAGGGACCGATGTATCGTTCTTGGAGCTTGGGGGAGTCCACTTGAAGGGGAATGTCCTTGGTGGACAACCACACTTCCTGCCCAGGACGATACGTGGGGGCCGGGGCCCGCCGCCGGTCTGCATGTTTCTTCGCCCTCGTCCGGGCCTTCAACAAAGCAGAGCGGGCAGCACGCCACACCTGACGGCACTTCCGTAGGTGGGCCTGGACCGAGGGCACACCGACCTCTCCCTCGACCACCGGAAACAAGGGGGGCTGATACCCCAAGCACACCTCAAACGGGGAGAGGCCGGTGGCTGATGACACTTGGCTGTTGTGGGCGTACTCGATCCAGGCCAGGTGGGTACTCCAGGCCGTCGGGTGCGCGGCTGTCACACAGCGTAGTGTCTGCTCCAATTCTTGGTTGGCCCGCTCTGCTTGCCCGTTGGTCTGGGGGTGGTACCCGGACGAAAGGCTGACCGAGGCCCCCAGTTCCCGGCAGAAGCTCCTCCAAACGTGTGAGGTAAACTGGGGGCCGCGATCGGAGACGATGTCTGATGGTATACCATGCAGACGGACGACGTGGTGGACCAGGAGGTCCGCTGTCTCCTGGGCCGTTGGGAGCTTCGGGAGGGCCACGAAGTGGGCCGCCTTGGAGAAACGGTCCACTATCGTGAAGACGACGGTGTTTCCCTGGGACGGCGGGAGACCCGTGACAAAGTCCAGGCCGATGTGGGACCAGGGGCGATGAGGCACGGGCAATGGCTGTAGCTGCCCTGAGGTCTTTCTGTGGTCGGCCTTGCCCCTGGCGCAGGTGGTACAGGCCTGGACGTAGTCCCGGACGTCGGCCTCCAGGGATGCCCACCAGAAGCGTTGCCGGACGACTGTCACGGTCCTTCGCACCCCAGGGTGACAGGAGAGCTTAGAACCGTGACAGAAGTCCAGGACTGCAGCCCTAGCTTCTGGTGGGACGTATAGTCTGTTCTTTGGTCCGTTTCCGGGGTCCGGGTCACGGGTCAGGGCCTCCCGGACGGTCTTCTCCATGTCCCAGGTGAGGGCGGCCACGATAGCGGACTCCGGGATGATGGGATCCGGGGGATCCGACGGTTCCGTTTTGACTTCGTCTTCGTGCACCCGGGACAATGCATCCGATCGTTGATTCTTGGTCCCGGGACGGTAGGTAATCCGGAAGTCAAAACGGCCAAAGAACAGTGACCAGCGGGCTTGCCTGGGGTTCAGCCGCTTGGCGGTCCTGATGTACTCCAGGTTCCGATGGTCAGTGAAAACCGTGAATGGCACGGCTGTTCCCTCCAACAGATGTCTCCACTCTTCGAGGGCCTCTTTCACAGCAAGGAGTTCCCGATTGCCGACGTCATAGTTCCGTTCAGCGGGGGTCAACCTGCGGGAAAAATAGGCACACGGGTGAAGGACCTTATCGGTCTTCCCGCTCTGGGAGAGCACCGCTCCTATCCCTAAGTCCGAGGCGTCCACTTCAACCACTAACTGGCGGCTAGGATCGGGCTGCACCAGAACTGGTGCAGACGAAAAGCGCCGTTTCAACTCCTTGAACGCGGCTTCGCACCGATCCGACCAGGTGAAGGGGACTTTTGGTGAGGTCAGGGCTGTCAGGGGGCTAACTACCTGACTGTAGCCCTTAATGAACCTCCTGTAGAAATTAGCAAAGCCGAGGAACTGTTGCAGCTTCCTACGGCTTGTGGGTTGGGGCCAATCTCTCACCGCCGCAACCTTGGCCGGATCAGGGGCGACGGAGTTAGAGGAGATGATAAACCCCAGGAAGGACAAAGAAGTGCGGTGGAATTCACACTTCTCGCCCTTCACAAACAGGCGGTTCTCCAACAACCGCTGCAGGACCTGACGGACATGCCGGACATGAGTCTCAGGATCCGGGGAAAAGATGAGTATATCGTCCAGATACACGAAGACGAACCGGTGCAGGAAGTCCCGCAAGACATCGTTTACCAACGCTTGGAAAGTCGCGGGAGCATTAGTGAGACCGAACGGCATGACCAGGTACTCAAAATGGCCCAACGGGGT
Source organism: Thalassophryne amazonica (assembly GCF_902500255.1). Taxonomy (NCBI): domain Eukaryota; kingdom Metazoa; phylum Chordata; class Actinopteri; order Batrachoidiformes; family Batrachoididae; genus Thalassophryne; species Thalassophryne amazonica. Next base: position 16,755,889 of record NC_047116.1, read on the forward strand.
GTTAAATGCCGTTTTCCATTCGTCTCCCTTCCGGATCCGAACCAAATGATACGCATTCCTAAGATCAAGCTTGGTGAAGATTTTGGCTCCATGCAAGGGGGTGAACACCGAATCCAACAAGGGCAACGGGTATCGATTGCGAACCGTGATTTCGTTCAACCCCCTGTAATCAATGCATGGACGAAGTCCGCCATCTTTTTTACCCACAAAAAAGAAACCAGCACCCATCGGAGAGGTGGAATTCCGGATCAACCCGGCAGCTAATGAGTCCCGGATGTAGGTCTCCATTGATTCACGCTCCGGCCGTGAGAGGTTGTACAGCCTACTGGACGGGAACTCACTGCCTGGAACCAAATCAATGGCACAATCATACGGGCGGTGGGGAGGAAGCGTGAGAGCCAGATCCTTGCTGAACACGTCAGCGAGGTCATGGTACTCCGCCGGCACCGCCTTCAGATTGGGCGGGACTCGGACCTCCTCCTTAGCTTGGGAGCCGGGAGGAACCGAGGAACCTAGACACTCCCGATGGCAGGTTTCGCTCCACTGAACCACTACCCCGGACGGCCAATCGATCCGGGGATTGTGTTTTAGCATCCAGGGAAAACCCAAAACCACACGGGAGGTGGCCTGAGTCACAAAGAACTCGATCACCTCCCGGTGGTTACCTGACACCACCAGAGTTACTGGAGGTGTCTTATGCGTGATTGGTGGGAGTAGGGAGCCATCTAGTGCCCGAACCTGCACAGGCGAGGTAAGAGCCACCAGAGGGAGCCCTATCTCCCTGGCCCATCTACTGTCTAGCAGATTTCCCTCAGAGCCCGTGTCCACCAGTGCTGGGGCCTTCAGGGTTGAATCCTCAAACAGGATCGTGACTGGGAGTCGTGTGGCAATGTGGGTGTGTCCCACGTGAATGTTTTGGCCCACCCCTGGCCCAGTCTCTAGGGGCGGGCGTTGGAGTTTAACCGCTCGGGGCAGTCGTTTGCCAGATGCTCAATCGAGCCACAAACAAAACAAGCTCCGTGGGCCCGCCTCCTTTGTGCTCCAGGTGCCCTAAATGTTGCCCTGCTCGTGTCCATAGGTTCGTCAGCAGGGGGAGCCGTAACGGAGCGCAGGAACAGAGGAGCGTGGGGAGGGCGGAGCTCGATCGGAACCGGAAGGGAGAGGGACGACGCGTGCCTGGCCACGCCCTTCGCCTCGTTCCCGACGGCGTTCTTCTAACCGGTTGTCGAGTCGTATGACCAGATCGATGAGCCCATCTAAGTCCCGCGGTTCGTCCTTCGCCACCAGGTGCTCTTTTAGGACCAGTGACAGTCCGTTTACAAAGGCGGCGCGGAGGGCAGTGCTATTCCAGCCGGATCTCGCCGCCGCGATGCGGAAGGCGACTGCATAGGCAGCTGCGCTCCGACGCCCCTGTCTCATTGACAGTAGCGCGGTTGAAGCGGACTCTCCTCTGTTGGGATGGTCGAACACCGTTCTGAGCTCCCGTACAAACCCATCGTATGTATGAAGGAGCCGTGAGTTCTGCTCCCAGAGCGCTGTAGCCCAAGCGCGTGCCTCCCCGCGAAGCAGATTTATTACATAAGCTACTTTGCTGGCATCAGTCGCGTACATCACGGGACGCTGTGCGAAGACAAGCGAACACTGCATCAGAAAATCCGCGCACATCTCCACACAGCCTCCGTACGGTTCTGGAGGGCTTATGTATGCTTCTGGGGACGGAGGAAGGGACCGTTGAACGACCAGTGGAACGTCACTTTCACGCGCAGGGTCCTCGGGAGGGAGAGCCGCAGCGGCGCCCGGAGGGCGCGCCTCCACTTGTGCGGCGAGAGCCTCCACCCTGCGGCTTAGGAGAACGTGCTGCTCGGTCATTAAATCGATCCGAGAGGTGAAAGCGGTGAGGATCCGCTGCAACTCACCGATTACCCCTCCCGAAGCCGCCGACGCGCCTTGTTCTTCCATTGGCCGTTCAACAGCCGGTTGACGCCCCTCGGGGTCCATGACGCTGGCCGAGATATCCTGTTGTGAAAGTGTAGGTACACGGACCCACAACAGGGGGCGCAATGAACGGACAATGGAGAAAGGTAAAGAACAAGTTTTACTGTTGTGAGATGAGCACAACTAATACAACAATTAACAATTTGGAGGTGTAAGCCGAAATCTGCTGGTGTCATGTGGGCAGGCCCGAAGGTAGGAGACGTCCGTCCTAGTCGAACCGGAACCACCCAGATCTCCTCTGCCACCGAAACCCAGAAGTACTGGAACCGCCAAGTCCCGAATTCCCAGGTGGCCACTGCCTTCGCTCGTCGGATCCGGTACTGCTGGCGGAAAAGAGCACAAACACACAGGTAGGGATGCGACCGCACCCAGTAGATGGAGAGGGGCGAAGCCGCCTCCACCTCTTGTTACACTGAAACAGGAAAGGGGAGTACTTATCCAAACACTTGGTCTCCAATAGTCCGCTGTCCTGAAAGGTTTATCAAGTATCGTCAAAAACACAGAATATGCTGCAGAGGTGATTACCTTAAACTCAAGGCGATATCTCGGCACTGAGGTGGAGACGCTGTCCTGCTGATATACCTCCGTGCTGAGTGCAGTCAGCTGTGTCCAGTAATGGGTGACAGCTGTCACCCTGGCTGCTCTCGTCGGCGGCAGCGCCCTCTGGTGCCTGGAGCCCGCACTCCAGGCAGGGCGCCCTCTGGTGGTGGTGGGCCAGCAGTACCTCCTCTTCAGCGGCCCACACAACACTAAGTCTATAGCAGCATAACTAAGGGATGGTTCAGGGTCACCTGATCCAGCCCTAACTATAAGCTTTAGCAAAAAGGAAAGTTTTAAGCCTAATCTTAAAAGTAGAGAGGGTGTCTGTCTCCCTGATCTGAATTGGGAGCTGGTTCCACAGGAGAGGAGCCTGAAAGCTGAAGGCTCTGCCACCCATTCTACTCTTACAAACCCTAGGAACTACAAGTAAGCCTGCAGTCTGAGAGCGAAGCGCTCTATTGGGGTGATATGGTACTATGAGGTCCCTAAGATAAGATGGGACCTGATTATTCAAAACCTTATAAGTAAGAAGAAGAATTTTAAATTCTATTCTAGAATTAACAGGAAGCCAATGAAGAGAGGCCAATATGGGTGAGATATGCTCTCTCCTTCTAGTCCCCGTTAGTACTCTAGCTGCAGCATTTTGAATTAAATGAAGGCTTTTCAGGGAACTTTTAGGACAACCTGATAATAATGAATTACAATAGTCCAGCCTAGAGGAAATAAATGCATGAATTAGTTTTTCAGCATCACTCTGAGACAAGCCCTTTCTAATTTTAGAGATATTGCGCAAATGCAATAAAGCAGTCCTACATATTTGTTTAATATGCGCATTGAATGACATATCCTGATCAAAAATGACTCCAAGATTTCTCACAGTATTACTAGAGGTCAGGGTAATGCCATCCAGAGTAAGGATCTGGTTAGACACCATGTTTCTAAGATTTGTGGGGCCAAGTACAATAACTTCAGTTTTATCTGAGTTTAAAAGCAGGAAATTAGAGGTCATCCATGTCTTTATGTCTGTAAGACAATCCTGCAGTTTATCTAATTGGTGTGTGTCCTCTGGCTTCATGGATAGATAAAGCTGGGTATCATCTGCGTAACAATGAAAATTTAAGCAATGCCGTCTAATAATACTGCCTAAGGGAAGCATGTATAAAGTGAATAAAATTGGTCCTAGCACAGAACCTTGTGGAACTCCATAATTAACCTTAGTCTGTGAAGAAGACTCCCCATTTACATGAACAAATTGTAATCTATTAGATAAATATGATTCAAACCACCACAGCGCAGTGCCTTTAATACCTATGGCATGCTCTAATCTCTGTAATAAAATTTTATGGTCAACAGTATCAAAAGCAGCACTGAGGTCTAACAGAACAAGCACAGAGATGAGTCCACTGTCTGAGGCCATAAGAAGATCATTTGTAACCTTCACTAATGCTGTTTCTGTACTATGATGAATTCTAAAACCTGACTGAAACTCTTCAAATAGACCATTCCTCTGCAGATGATCAGTTAGCTGGTTTACAACTACCCTTTCAAGAATTTTTGAGAGAAAAGGAAGGTTGGAGATTGGCCTATAATTAGCTAAGATAGCTGGGTCAAGTGATGGCTTTTTAAGTAATGGTTTAATTACTGCCACCTTAAAAGCCTGTGGTACATAGCCAACTAATAAAGATAGATTGATCATATTTAAGATCGAAGCATTAAATAATGGTAGGGCTTCCTTGAGCAGCCTGGTAGGAATGGGGTCTAATTGACATGTTGATGTTTGTGCTTTAAATGTCCCAGTGGTTCAGAACAGACTCCATGAGATCATGTGCTCTACCATCTCAGATGGCAAGAAAGGTTTGCATTTGATGCTGACTAGCAAATCATTAATTACTTTCTTCCAACATCCTCTCATTCTGAACCTTTTGGCTCGAAGAACACATTAAAGGTTTCATGTTCAGAATACAGCTGCACCAGTTGGCATAGACAAAAGAAGGACAGTCCCTAGAAAGACAAGCTCAGTGATTAGCAACATCTTCAACAAATAGGATATTTATTAAACAGTTCCTGAAAGGAAAGTTGATGTCAGATACTTTTGCTTTAATAGCATTAGATCAGCCTTTCTCAAACAGTATAGTGGATCACAGTTGATGCGTACGGCCCACTCTCCACAGATCAGCATGGAATTCATTTGCAATTAATTCATAGTTTAAATGAACCAGAAATTAATTTCAAAGTTTACAAAAGTGTGATTTTGTGCCATAGTGACTTTTTAAAAAACTTTTTGATAAGTGTTCATTTCATTGCAGTCACGGTAAAAAGCACTGCAAGTCTCTCTTTTAAAAAAAGGGGCGTCCATCGTGTCTTCTCTGTGCAGTCTTGTATTTACTGAACAGAGTGTCACGCTCGACGTGCGTACACAGTAGGGATTAGGGATGGGTATCTAAAGCCAGTTCCTGTTAAGAATCGATGAGAAATGATTTGATCCACTGACATCAATAGCGTTTTTGCTTAACGATTCCCAGTGGTGGACACAGTTCTGCTAATCCGCTAACCGCTAATTATTGAAGCTAACTTTTTTGTTAGCAGATTAGCTTTTCAGATAACTTCAAAAACCATCAGCGGACCAATTAGCTTCCAATAACTTTTAGGCTGCTAACACTTTTTTACATCATTTGTAACGGTGAAAAATGTTCATAAACCCTGTTGGCTCCAGTCTGCTATGTATTTTGCAGCAGTGAGGCAGCTAAGAGGAGCTGAGCTCAACTCTACCCCAGCAGAAGGGGACTGGCCGTAAGGCTGCCACACACACACAAAAAAAAACAAAACAAAAGTCATTACCCTTTACAGCATACAGCGTTCCAGCTGTGAGGCCGAAGTCAGACTTGACATTAATGTAGTTAAACTATCTGGATTAATTTGGTTTATAAATCAAAACCATAAGTCAAACCTGCTTTCCTTTTCAAGACGTCTGCCTCACGGCTGGACCACTGTATGCTGTCAAGGTACATGGCGCTTCTCTACAGCAGTGGGCAGGGCGCACAAAGACAGAAACGCAGACTCACTGGCTGTGTTTGGGTTTGTGATCGCCTATGATTCTATCGGAAGCATTGGCAGTGCTTAAACTTAAAATCGGCTTGTCAGTAGCTGAGAGTGTACCGGAGACAATACTGAAAGTTATCGGTTAGCGGTTAGCTGTAGCCTCCAATAATTTTTTAGTGGTTTATCGGTTAAGCGTTATAAAATATAACTTTTCAGTTAGCTGATTATTGGTTATCGAAGCTAACTTTTTGGTTAGCTGGTCCCACCACTGACGATTTCTTTATTGATTCTTCAGTTCACATTACGCCGGAGCGACCGTTTTTTTGAGGGTATTTATGGGGAAAATGATCACTTCTCTACACTGAATGAGTTGGGAGAGAGAAAAAAGTGAGCTTTTCAGGTCCTTGTGCAAATTATGGACTTCTTCATATGTGATATTTGTTCTTTCTCTACAATATTTGCTGACGTTAGTTAAGAGTTAGAATCAATATAGTTTCAGAGCTGTTGCTGCACTGTTATGGCCCATTCTTGATACTGGACACAAAAATGAGCTGCGCAAATGGTACAAATTCCTTTACTGCATGTCCAAGAGCACAAAGCTATTTAAGCAGTGGGAAATATTGGGAAAAAACAATGCACCTTCACATTAAATTTGCCAAGCTGCACTGGAACCTAGTGCATTGTTAGTTTACTGCTGGGGATCCAAATTTTGTGCAAAAACACACAACAATGTGGAATTAACAGTTAGAAGAGACATAACACTGGAAGCTGTGGCGGCAGGTATAATTAACACACACGACACCCAATGCTATGTGTGAAGATTTTTTTTTCCACCAACCAAGGCGCAGTTGTTTCAGCCTTTGAGATGGACCTCATATGAAAATTCCTGAAAGTAGCATGACCTGTAACATACACTTCTTATTGAAGTTAACTGGATTAAGTGTTCAGGCTCTTTTGAACAGTCTTTAAAGTTTTGTTACCTCCGCCAACGAAGTTGTAGAAGGTTATGTTTTCACCCCGTTTCTAAACAGCCCATAGCTTTTCATATATCGTTCTGAATTTTTTTTTACTGAAGATTCATATCCTGATAGGCAAGAACTGATTCAATTTTCAAGGTAATAGGTCAAAGGGCAAAGCCAGGAAAAATCCCTATCTTTAACATTGATGAATTTTCAGAAATTCATAACTCTGTCAAAAAGGATCAAAGTTCTTTCATATTTGGCAGCTTTATGTAGGATGGTATCCTTTATGGATGGACAAAGGTTGATGTGGATCTGATCCAGATTACAGATTTTGCGACCATTTAAATTTAACACTGAAAACCCTATTTAATGTATATTTACATTATATCAAATGTGCCCCAATCACGCTCATATTTGAATGTGAGGTACAGATTGACACTATCACCAGCCAAAGTTTGATCCAAATCTGATCCGGATTGCGGATTTTTGGGACATTTGAATTTAATATTGAAAACCCTATTTAATGAATATTTACATTATATCTTAATCAAATGTTCCTCAATCACTCTGATATTTGAATGTGAGGTGCAGATTGACACTCACTATCACCAGACAAAGTTTGATCCAAATCTGATCCGGATTGCGGATTTTTGGGACATTTGAATTTAATATTTAAAACCCTATTTAATGAATATTTACATTCTATCTTAATCAAATGTTCCTCAATCATGCTCATATTTGAAAGTGAGGTGCAGAGTGACACTCACTATCACCAGACAAAGTTTGATCCAAATCTGATCCGGATTGCGGATTTTTAGGACATTTGAATTTAATACTGAAAACCCTATTTAATGAATATTTACATTATATCTTAATCAAATGTTCCTCAATCACTCTGATATTTGAAACTGAGGTGCAGACTGGCACTCACTATCGCCCAACAAAGTTTGATCCAAATCTGATCCGGATTGTGGATTTTTGGGACATTTGAATTTATTATTGAAAAGCACATTTGGTGTACATTTTGCAGTATATCTTAATCAAACATGCCCAAATCACTCTAATATTTGAATGTGGGGTGCAGAATGGCACTCACTATCGCCTGACAAAATTTGATCCAAATCTGATCCGGATTGTGAATTTTTGGGACATTTGAATTTATTATTGAAAAGCACATTTGGTCTACATTTTGCATTATATCTCAATCAAAAGTACTTCAATCAGTCTCATTTGTGACAATGAGGTGCAAACTGTCACTCTCAATGAATAGACTAAGTTTGATCCGCATCTGATCTGTAATGTGGATTTAGTGGATATTTGATTTTAACATTGAAAAGCTCTTTTGATCTATATTTTATATTATATTTTAGCTTATGAAAAGCCACGTGTAACAGGACTTTCACCTTTAAAATGTTTTTCAAGGTAAAAAATTGTGAAATTGGAAACTAGTGTTGGTGAAGGTTTTCCTTCTATGTGCGCGGTGCTCTCGTTTTTCATTAATTATTGAATGCATGATTTTAAGTCAAACTAGCAAAAAACCCATGACTTGTATTGCAAAAAAAAAGTGTTTACTTGGATCTATGTGTAAAGTCTCAATTCACTTGAAAATATATCACATGATGGAAGCAACTTTAAAAACTGACGTATGGCAAAACTCAGGTGTGCACTTACCTTCTACTTGGACACCATGTACGGAGCAGTACAACCTGACGGTGAAGATACAAGGGAAATTTTTACAATGTCCTGAGTTTTCACCCAAAGCCATTTGTTGGTTTAACTGGAGAATTACTCTAACGCAGAATAGATTTTTGATAAACAGGCTTAGAGTAGAAATCATTTTAGTGGGGCGGCATAACAAAACAATTGTTCATTTTGTGATAAAAGCATGGAATTTGGGAGACATATTCTAAATTTACTGTTTCTTTTCAGATAAGGAGCCATCCAGGAGCTGACCTCTAATGAGCTACAGGGGTCAATAAAGAATTACACAGGGGTCAAAATTTAAAAAATACTCCAATTATGTTGAAACCTATACCACATTATTTGTCTGATCATAACGATTCCAAAAAGGTATAGTTTGGACTATCTATGACTGAATGTTCTGGAGTTATGGGGTAAAAACGGCAAAAATGGTGACAAAGATCAGTTTCAGTTTGTACAGGGGTCAGAAGTTAAAGTTGCTCCAGTTTTGATAAAAAATATGTAGATTATTGGTTGAAATAAAGGGATTAATAAATGGAATAGTTTTGACTGTGTTGAATGCTTTGTCTCCAAAGTAAAGGTCAAACAAGGTTGACATCCACTGGATTCTATGATGTATGACCCCGTAACATAACAAAGCATGACAGATGGTGCAAACTATTCCTTACTAGAACCCTATCAACCAAAACAATAATTTGCATCATTTTCTACTGAAATTGAAGCAACTTTAACTTTTGACCCCTGTACAAACTGAAATTGACCTTTGTCACCATGTTTGCTGTTTTTAACTCCATAACTTCAGGACATTCCGTCACAGATGCAGCTAGAGTACTGACGGGGACTAGCAGGAGAGAGCATATCTCACCCGTGTTGGCCTCGCTTCATTGGCTTCCTGTTAATTCTGGAATAGAATTTAAAATTCTTCTTCTTACTTATAAGGTTTTGAATAATCAGGTCCCATCTTATCTTAGGGACCTCATAGTACCATATTACCCCATTAGAGCGCTTCGCTCTCAGACTGCGGGCTTACTTGTAGTTCCTAGGGTTTGTAAGAGTAGAATGGGAGGCAGAGCCTTCAGCTTTCAGGCTCCTCTCCTGTGGAACCAGCTCCCAATTCAGATCAGGGAGACAGATACCCTCTCTACTTTTAAGATTAGGCTTAAAACTTTCCTTTTCGCTAAGGCTTATAGTTAGGGCTGGATCGGGTGACCCTGGACCATCCCTTGGTTATGCTGCTTTAGACGTAGATTGTGGGGGGGTTCCCATGATGCACTGTTTCTTTCTCTTTTTGCTCCGTATGCATCACTCTGCATTTAATCATTAGTGATCGATCTCTGCCCCCCTTCACGGCATGTCTTTTTCCTGGTTTTTTCCCTCAGCCCCAACCAGTCTCAGCAGAAGATTGCCCCTCCCTGAGCCTGGTTCTGCTGGAGGTTTCTTCCTGTTAAAAGGGAGTTTTTCCTTCCCACTGTTGCCAAGTGCTTGCTCATAGGGGGTCGTTTTGACCGTTGGGGTTTTTTATAATCATTGTATGGCCTTGCCTTACAATATGGAGCGCCTTGGGGCAACTGTTTGTTGTGATTTGGCGCTATATAAGAAAAAAGTTGATTGATTGATTGATTGAAGGCAGTGCGGTTTTTACTGCTGCAGCCTTCAACTCCCCAAGCTGGGTGGCACGGACCCCTCCTGCTGCAGCCTTCACCCACTTTGCCTCAATTCAGATGACGGACTGCTTCAAGTTTAGTGCACATAAACAATGTCAAATGTATATGTGTTGTCTTTAATTCTGATGTGTGCCATTATTACGTTCAACTAGTAATAATTGTGGATTAATTGCTGTATTTTGTCTGAGGTAATTGGAGTGTAAACATAATTTCGTTGTTGTTGCACTCGTGTAATGACAAAGACAATAAATCTCTTCTCACATCACGCAACACAGGACGGCATGCAGACAAAGTCAGAGGTGAGATTGAGATGGTTTGGACATATAGTTTTTAAAATGCTATTAACTCAACCAATAATTTGCATCATATCTTTCCCAAAATTGGAGCAACTTTAACTTTTGACCCCTGTACAAAAACTCCATGGAATTCAGTCATAGATAATCCAAACTACACCTTTTTGGAATCAGACATGATCAGACAAATAATGTGGTATAGTTTTCAACATAATTAGAGCATTTTTAAATTTTGACTCCTGTGTAATTCTTTATTGACCCCTGTAGCTCATTAGAGGTCAGCTCCAGGATGGCTCCATATCTAAAAATAAACATTATTTAATTTAGAATACGTGTGCCAAATTCCATGCTTTTATCACAAAATGAACAATTTTTATGGAACTTTTAGCAACGCTGCACCACTAGTTATCTTCAGAATGGGCAGCTACAAAAGTGCACAGCTAGAAAATATATATGTTTTTAATGGAGCAACATATTGTGCTGGGGAACACATCATTTTCACCACAAAAACTAACTGCAAATCTTCTCCATATGTAAAGAATAGTTTCTAACATGATGTACTCACGTATATTCCCCTTTTGCTTCCTCCTCAATAATCTTGGCTCCCAACTTGGACGGCACACGGGTAATGGTAGGTCTTCCCTGCAACGTTTGTTTTCACAACCAGCAGTGGCACCGTTTTTCTTGCAGTGGTAACAATGCTGAATGCAAACAAATAAGTGTCGCTTAACTAAGACATCATTAAGTCACTTTGAATCAAGTCTTCCAGTTGGGGTGTAACGCATCATTACCAGTTTTCTTCCTCGTTTCACCTCAGTTATCACATCTTCCACAGAGAAACCGAACAAATCGTCAAACTCTGGGGAATTCTGGCAACAAATCCCAGAGGAATACAACTGCAAAAATAAGCCAAAATACTGATACTGGTTTTTGCAGCACAAAGGCACACTTCAAGTTCGATTGTCAATTATGGCCAGACATAAAACTGCTGGTTTACAATAAACAATTAAATAAATAATTAATAGTAGTCAAGGATACTTGTGTGTATCTAATCAGCCATTCACACAGGAACCGATGCATTCTAGAGCAGGGGGTGAGCAACAAGGGTCGCCAAGATGATGCAAGTTATCCTTTAAACCAGTCTCCTTAAAACCTTGATCATCTGTGAAGTCACCTACTGAGGTGATCGGCCAGCAAAGAAGTGCTACATCTTCATGTCACACTAGTGTCCAACCCTGGTCAAGAGGATATGCTGAAGTTCAAACTGAACATCAGGGTGTGGGAGAAAGGAAATTTTGTGTTTCTGAATGAGGCAGACTGTTTGGAGTTTTTCACAAACTGCTGTCACCTGCTATTTCCTCATACAACCATCTCTGGGGTCTACAGAGAATGATATAGGGGAGGGAGGGGCATCTACTGAGTGGCGGTTCTCCTTGTAAAGATGCCTTGCAGAGGTCAAAGAAGAATGATCAGATCTGGTTTAAGTTGATAAAGGAACCAGAAACTTAAATAACCACTTGTTACAACCAAGGTATGCAGGCGAGCATCTCCAAGTACATAAACACGGTCAAACCTTGAACCAGATACCAAATTGTGTGATGCTACTCTCAGTGAAGTACAGGAAACTGAGGCTACATTGATCACAGGCTCACCTAATATGGACAAAGGGGGAAAAAGTGCTTGATCTAAAGTTGAACTTCTGGTGCCAGGTTTAAACTTTACCCACCTAAGATCAACCACACTTGCAAAAGTAGTATGGGAAAACCTCCCCCAGGTTTTTTTTGGGGTTTTTTTGTAGGACAAAATAATACAGAAGCTTGAATCTTCAACTCGACTGGGTTGCTTGACGCAAGCACATTTCGCTTCTAATCACAGAAGCTTCCTCAGCTAAATTTCTTGCTCTGGGAGTCTGCCTTCTGTCTTGACTATTGTAGAGAAGAACAAGAGTCAAGACAGAAGTCAGACTACTAGAGCAAGAATTTAGCTGAGGAATCTTCTGCGATTAGAAGTGAAACGTCCTCGCGTCAAGCAACCCAGTCCAGTCGAAGATTCAAGCTTCTCTACTGAGAGCCTTCACAGACACATTGTAGGACAAAACATAAAGCAGTCTGGACTAAGTGGAGGGACCATACTAACAAATGAAACAAAACATACGGAATTGTCAGAACATGCAGTGATAATGAGCAACCATGAATAGTCCAATGCCTCACAATGAAGATGGCCTAAAGTACAACCGGGAGACAAAGACCAGAGTTCACACACACACACACACACACCACATATATACTATATATATATATATATTTGCTTTGCTGCATCAATTTTTCCAGAAACTGTCAGAGACCTCCAGGTGGTAACCATCGGAAAATTCAAATGGGGATTACACAGATTAAGGAGGCTTCAGCCAGTTTAAAGACCACCCACAGCTGATGAGAGCGCGCCGCGCTTCCTACGAGCGCGATCGACAGTCTTCATCACGGCGTTGCTTGCGCCATGCGGCTCCGTCCCGACGCGCGGAATTCCTCGCTCCTCTTTCCATGACAAAACTCCTGTAACAGGGATGTGCCGTTAATTTCCGAACTGGACGCTAGCGTTTTATCTGAGACGTCCTCTGACTAGCACAGGAATTGCGTAAGACGTGGACATCAGCACCTTTTTCGGCACACTGAGACAGACGTTGAGAGGAATTCCGCGCGTCGCGGTGGAGCCGCATGGTGCAAAGCAACACCATGATGAAGCCTCACAGGACATGTTCTGGCATGTCCAGGCTCATCCACAATTTCTCGGTTAGTCACACGACTGAAAACCCACCGTCAGCCGTCTGAAAGCCATCTCAAAGCCGTCCTGTGAGACCAACACGGAGGTGGTTTTGTGCCGCGCCATGAGCAGCTCCGTGGCGCATCCGTCCACTTTTCTTTCCATGAAAAAAACTCCTTTAACAGTGGAATGTGCCAAAAAGTACTGATGTCCACGTCTCCTGCCATTTTTGTGTAAGTCAGATGACGTCCCGGATCAACAAAGCTTTCACGCTGGAAATGATTTGGTTGTTTCAGCGGGATTTGAGCCTGTCGATCGGCGCTCAGAGCGCGGCGCGCTCTCAGCAGCTGTGGGCAGTCTTTAAACCGGCTGGAGCACTCCTTAATCTCAACAAAAATATAAACGCAACACTTTTGGTTTTGCTCCCATTTTGTATGAGATGAACTCAAAGATCTAAAACTTTTTCCACATACACAATATCACCATTTCCCTCAAATATTGTTCACAAACCAGTCTAAATCTGTGATAGTGAGCACTTCTCCTTTGCTGAGATAATCCATCCCACCTCACAGGTGTGCCATATCAAGATGCTGATTAGACACCATGATTAGTGCACAGGTGTGCCTTAGACTGCCCACATCAAAGGCCACTCTGAAAGGTGCAGTTTTATCACACAGCACAATGCCACAGATGTCGCAAGATTTGAGGGAGCGTGCAATTGGCATGCTGACAGCAGGAATGTCAACCAGAGCTGTTGCTCGTGTATTGAATGTTCATTTCTCTACCATAAGCCGTCTCCAAAGGCGTTTTAGAGAATTTGGCAGTACATCCAACCAGCCTCACAACCGCAGACCACGTGTAACCACACCAGCCCAGGACTTCCACATCCAGCATGTTCACCTCCAAGATCGTCTGAGACCAGCCACTCAGACAGCTGCTGAAACAATCGGTTTGCATAACCAAAGAATTTCTGCACAAACTGTCAGAAACCGTCTCAGGGAAGCTCATCTGCATGCTCGTCGTCCTCATCGGGGTCTCGACCTGACTCCAGTTCGTCGTCGTAACCGACTTGAGTGGGCAAATGCTCACATTCGCTGGCGTTTGGCATGTTGGAGAGGTGTTCTCTTCACGGATGAATCCCGGTTCACACTGTCCAGGGCAGATGGCAGACAGCGTGTGTGGCATCGTGTGGGTGAGAGGTTTTCTGATGTCAGTGTTGTTGATCGGGTGGCCCATGATGGCGGTGGGGTTATGGTATGGGCAGGTGTCTGTTATGGACGAAGAACACAGGTGCATTTTATTGATGGAATTTTGAATGCACAGAGATACCGTGACGAGATCCTGAGGCCCATTGTTGTGCCAACATCCAAGAACATCACCTCATGTTGCAGCAGGATAATGCACGGCCCCATGTTGCAAGGATCTGTACACAATTCTTGGAAGCTGAAAATGTCCCAGTTCTTGCATGGCCGGCATACTCACCGGACATGTCACTCATTGAGCATGTTTGGGATGCTCTGGACCGGCGTATACGACAGCGTGTACCAGTTCCTGCCAATATCCAGCAACTTCACACAGCCATTGAAGAGGAGTGGACCAACATTCCACAGGCCACAATTGACAACCTGATCAACTCTATGCGAAGGAGATGTGTTGCACTGCATGAGGCAAATGGTGGTCACACCAGATACTGACTGCTATCCCCCCACCAGTAAAACAAAACTGCACCTTTCAGAGTGGCCTTTTATTGTGGGCAGTCTAAGGCACACCTGTGCACTAATCATGGTGTCTAATCAGCATCTTGATATGGTACACCTGTGAGGTGGGATGGATTATCTCAGCAAAGGAGAGGTGCTCACTATCACAGATTTAGACTGGTTTGTGAACAATATTTGAGGGAAATGGTGATATTGTGTATGTGGAAAAAGTTTTAGATCTTTGAGTTCATCTCATAAATGGGAGCAAAACCAAAAGTGTTGCGTTTATATTTTTGTTGAGTATATATATATATATATATATATATACACACACACAGTGTGTGAGGCTGTAAATGCAGTCAGCTCAGAGCAGCACGCACACAGTGAACTTCAAAGAAATCAGTTGTGCCACAGTGTACAGTGTGTGACTGTCAAGGATTTTATATAGTTCATGCTCATATTATCATTTATTTTCTTTAGTTTATGCTTATATTATTATCATTTATTTTCTTATAGTTTATGCTTATATTATTTTTCCTCTTAGTGAGAAGAGGAGGTTTTAGAAGAAAGACTTGTCTGCATTCTTCATGAGTGAGCAAACTATTTTTCATTTTACATAAGTGCCTTATCCTGCTGTGGACGAGCCGCAAGGCTCATGTCGCAGGAATGGAAGGTTCCAGCAGTCACCTTGTCCTGATATCTCCCTCTTGCAGACATGACTCATGTGTAACCTCTCCTGACTGTCCTTGTTTGTTTTTCCTCATGTTGATGAACTAAATAAAAGGCTGGGCCAGAGGAGGGGATTTTGGGACAGCTTTGGAGCTTAGCACATAAGCTGCTTCTTGTTCTCCTCCTCTGCGCAGAGCAAAAAATATATATATATATTTGTCTCTCTCTGACTGGTTTCTTTACAGTGTCTGTGCCTCTCATTTCTTTAAAAACAGGGTGCAAACCCAACAGTGACATTCACAACTTTACACACATTTACTGAATACTGAACACAAGGAGACAATCAGGAGCCGGTTAAGAATCTGCATTCTGGTGAGAACCCTGTTACTAGAAACCTAAAAAAGAAACCACAGTAAACTGATGGAATGGAGATGATCAGGTGGATGGAGATGGAGGAGGTGGCACTGCAGGGATGAGTTTATGCACTACATGAATAGCAAAGTGGAGCTGAGCACACCTCAAACGCACTTGCGCTATGCGCTTTAGATCATGTGAGATCATGTGTGTGAGTGTAACAGCTTTCTGTGATATGATCAGCTCTATCGGTCACACCTTAGGCGATCCAGCTTCACTGCTCTTTCAGAAGAACCGACCTCTCTGAAGGAAGTGTCATGTCCATCTCCAGTATCATTACTTCCTGGTTATGACAAAGAAATGTATTTCCACACTGAAGTGATAAACCTACTTTTCAACATCTTATCTTGTGTCTGTCAATCAATCAATCAATTTTATTTATATAGCGCCAAATCACAACAAACAGTTGCCCCAAGGCGCTTTATATTGTAAGGCAAGGCCATACAATAATTACGTAAAAACCCCAACGGTCAAACAACCCCCTGTGAGCAAGCACTTGGCGACAGTGGGAAGGAAAAACTCCCTTTTAACAGGAAGAAACCTCCAGCAGAACCAGGCTCAGGGAGGGACAGTCTTCTGCTGGGACTGGTTGGGGCTGAGGGAGAGAACCAGGAAAAAGACATGCTGTGGAGGGGAGCAGAGATCAATCACTAATGATTAAATGCAGAGTGGTGCATACAGAGCAAAAATAGAAAGAAACACTCAGTGCATCATGGGAACCCCCCAGCAGTCTAAGTGTTGTGAAAGTGTAGGTACACGGACCCACAACAGGGGGCGCAATGAACGGACAATGGAGAAAGGTAAAGAACAAGTTTTACTGTTGTGAGATGAGCACAACTAATACAACAATTAACAATTTGGAGGTGTAAGCCGAAATCTGCTGGTGTGTGGGCAGGCCCGAAGGTAGGAGACGTCCGTCCTAGTCGAACCGGAACCACCCAGATCTCCTCTGCCACCGAAACCCAGAAGTACTGGAACCGCCAAGTCCCGAATTCCCAGGTGGCCACTGCCTTCGCTCGTCGGATCCGGTACTGCTGGCGGAAAAGAGCACAAACACACAGGTAGGGATGCGACCGCACCCAGTAGATGGAGAGGGGCGAAGCCGCCTCCACCTCTTGTTACACTGAAGCAGGAAAGGGGAGTACTTATCCAAACACTTGGTCTCCAATAGTCCGCTGTCCTGAAAGGTTTATCAAGTATCGTCAAAAACACAGAATATGCTGCAGAGGTGATTACCTTAAACTCAAGGCGATATCTCGGCACTGAGGTGGAGACGCTGTCCTGCTGATATACCTCCGTGCTGAGTGCAGTCAGCTGTGTCCAGTAATGGGTGACAGCTGTCACCCTGGCTGCTCTCGTCGGCGGCAGCGCCCTCTGGTGCCTGGAGCCCGCACTCCAGGCAGGGCGCCCTCTGGTGGTGGGCCAGCAGTACCTCCTCTTCAGCGGCCCACACAACAGGACCCCCCCCTCAACGGGCGCCTCCTGGCGCACGACCGGGCTTGTCCGGATGGCGTCGGTAGAAGTCGGCCAGGAGGGCCGGGTCCAGGATGAAGCCCTTCTTCACCCAGGAGCGTTCTTCGGGGCCGTACCCTTCCCAGTCCACCAGGTACTGAAAACCCCGGCCCATTCGACGGACATCGAGGAGCCGGCGCACGGTCCAAGCCGGTTCCCCGTCGATGATCCGGGCAGGAGGTGGTGCCGGGCCCGGGGTGCAGAGGGGTGAGGGGTGATGGGGTTTTATCCGGGAGACGTGAAACACTGGGTGAATCCGCAGTGAGGCCGGAAGCTGAAGCCTCACTGCGGCGGGATTGATGACTTTGAGGACTTTGAAGGGACCGATGTATCGTTCTTGGAGCTTGGGGGATCCACTTGAAGGGGAATGTCCTTGGTGGACAACCACACTTCTGCCAGGAGATACGTGGGGGCCGGGGCCCCGCCGCGGGCTGCACTGTTTTCTTCGCCCTCGTCCGGGCCTTTCAACAAAGCAGAGCGGGCAGCACGCCACACCTGACGGCACTTCCGTAGGTGGGCCTGGACCGAGGGCACACCGACCTCTCCTCGACCACCGGAAACAAGGGGGGCTGATACCCCAAGCACACCTCAAACGGGAGAGGCCGGTGGCTGATGACACTTGGCTGTTGTGGGCGTACTCGATCCAGGCCAGGTGGGTACTCCAGGCCGTCGGGTGCGCGGCTGTCACACAGCGTAGTGTCTGCTCCAATTCTTGGTTGGCCCGCTCTGCTTGCCCGTTGGTCTGGGGGTGGTACCCGGACGAAAGGCTGACCGAGGCCCCCAGTTCCCGGCAGAAGCTCCTCCAAACGTGTGAGGTAAACTGGGGGCCGCGATCGGAGACGATGTCTGATGGTATACCATGCAGACGGACGACGTGGTGGACCAGGAGGTCCGCTGTCTCCTCGGCCGTTGGGAGCTTCGGGAGGGCCACGAAGTGGGCCGCCTTGGAGAAACGGTCCACTATCGTGAAGACGACGGTGTTTCCCTGGGACGGCGGGAGGACCCGTGACAAAGTCCAGGCCGATGTGGGACCAGGGGCGATTAGGCACGGGCATGGCTGTAGCTGCCCTGAGGTCTTTCTGTGGTCGGCCTTTGCCCCTGGCGCAGGGGTACAGGCATGGACGTAGTCCCGGACGTCGGCCTCCAGGGATGCCCACCAGAAGCGTTGCCGGGACGACTGTCACGGTCCTTCGCACCCCAGGGTGACAGGAGAGCTTAGAACCGTGACAGAAGTCCAGGACTGCAGCCCTAGCTTCTGGTGGGACGTATAGTCTGTTCTTTGGCCGTTTCCGGGGTCCGGGTCACGGGTCAGGGCCTACCGACGGTCTTCTCCATGTCCCAGGTGAGGGCGGGCCACGATAGCGGACTCCGGGCATGATGGGATCCGGGGGATCCGACGGTTCCGTTTTTGACTCGTCTTCGTGCACCCGGACAATGCATCCGATCGTTTATTCTTGGTCCCGGGACGGTAGGTAATCCGGAAGTCAAACGGCCAAAGAACAGTGGCCAGCGGGGCTTGCCTGGGTTTCAGCCGCTTGGCACGGTCCTGATGTACTCCAGGTTCCGATGGTCAGTGAAAACCGTGAATGGCACGGCTGTTCCCTCCAACAGATGTTCCACTCTTCGAGGGCCTCTTTCACAGCAAGGAGTTCCCGATTGCCGACGTCATAGTTCCGTTCAGCGGGGGTCAACCTGCGGGAAAAATAGGCACACGGTGAAGGACCTTATCGGTCTTCCCGCTCTGGGAGAGCACCGCTCCTATCCCTAAGTCCGAGGCGTCCACTTCAACCACTAACTGGCGGCTAGGATCGGGCTGCACCAGAACTGGTGCAGACGAAAAGCGCCGTTTCAACTCCTTGAACGCGGCTTCGCACCGATCCGACCAGGTGAAGGGGACTTTTGGTGAGGTCAGGGCTGTCAGGGGGCTAACTACCTGACTGTAGCCCTTAATGAACCTCCTGTAGAAATTAGCAAAGCCGAGGAACTGTTGCAGCTTCCTACGGCTTGTGGGTTGGGGCCAATCTCTCACCGCCGCAACCTTGGCCGGATCGGGGGCGCGGAGTTAGAGGAGATGATAAACCCCAGGAAGGACAAAGAAGTGCCGGTGGAATTCACACTTCTCGCCCTTCACAAACAGGCGGTTCTCCAACAACCGCTGCAGGACCCTGACGGACATGCCGGACATGAGTCTCAGGATCCGGGGAAAAGATGAGTATATAGTCCAGATACACGAAGACGAACCGGTGCAGGAAGTCCGCACGACATCGTTTACCAACGCTGGCAAAGTCGCGGGAGCATTAGTGAGACCGAACGGCATGACCAGGTACTCAAAATGGCCCACGGGGTGTTAAATGCCGTTTTTCCATTGTCTCCCTTCCGGATCCGAACCAACTGATACGCATTCCCTAAGATCAAGCTTGGTGAGATTTTGGCTCCATGCAAGGGGGTGAACACCGAATCAAACAAGGGCAACGGGTATCGATTGCGAACCGTGATTTCGTTCAACCCCCTGTAATCAATGCATGGACGAAGTCCGCCATCTTTTTTACCCACAAAAAAGAAACCAGCACCCATCGGAGAGGTGGAATTCCGGATCACCCGGCAGCTAATGAGTCCCGGATGTAGGTCTCCATTGATTCACGCTCCGGCCGTGAGAGGTTGTACAGCCTACTGGACGGGAACTCACTGCCTGGAACATAATCAATGGCACAATCATAGGGCGGTGGGGAGGAAGCGTGAGAGCCAGATCCTTGCTGAACACGTCAGCGAGGGTCATGGTACTCCGCCGGCAACGCCTTCAGATTGGGCGGGACTCGACCCCTCCTTAGCTTGGGAGCCGGGAGGAACCGAGGAACCTAGACACTCCAGATGCGGTTTCGCTCCACTGAACCCACTTACCCCGGACGGCCAATCGATCCGGGGATTGTGTTTTAGCATCCAGGGAAAACCCCAAAACCACACGGGAGGTGGCTGAGTCCAAAGAACTCGATCACCTCCCGGTGGTTACCTGACACCACCAGAGTTACTGGAGGTGTCTTATGCGTGATTGGTGGGAGTAGGGAGCCATCTAGTGCCCGAACCTGCACAGGCGAGGTAAGAGCCACCAGAGGGAGCCCTATCTCCCCTGGCCCATCTACTGTCTAGCAGATTTCCCTCAGAGCCGTGTCCACCAGTGCTGGGGCCTTCAGGGTTGAATCCTCAAACAGGATCGTGACTGGGAGTCGTGTGGCAATGTGGGTGTGTCCCACGTGAATGTTTTGGCCCACCCCTGGCCAGTCTCTAGGGGCGGGCGTTGGAGTTTAACCGCTCGGGGCAGTCGTTTGCCAGATGCTCAATCGAGCCACAAACAAAACAAGCTCCGTGGGCCCGCCTCCTTTGTGCTCCAGGTGCCCTAAATGTTGCCCTGCTCGTGTCCATAGGTTCGTCAGCAGGGGGAGCCGTAACGGAGCGCAGGAACAGAGGAGCGTGGGGAGGGCGGAGCTCGATCCGGAACCGGAAGGGAGAGGACGACGCGTGCCTGGCCACGCCCTTCGCCTCGTTCCCGACGGCGTTCTTCTAACCGGTTGTCGAGTCGTATGACCAGATCGCTGAGCCCATCTAAGTCCCGCGGTTCGTCCTTCGCCCCAGGTGCTCTTTTAGGACCAGTGACAGTCCGTTTACAAAGGCGGCGCGGAGGGCAGTGCTATTCCAGCCGGATCTCGCCGCCGCGATGCGGAAGGCGACTGCATAGGCAGCTGCGCTCCGGACGCCCCTGTCTCATTGGACAGTAGCGCGGTTGAAGCGGACTCTCCTCTGTTGGGATTGTCGAACACCGTTCTGAGCTCCCGTACAAACCCATCGTATGTATGAAGGAGCCGTGAGTTCTGCTCCCAGAGCGCTGTAGCCCAAGCGCGTGCCTCCCCGCGAAGCAGATTTATTACATAAGCTACTTTGCTGGCATCAGTCGCGTACATCACGGGACGCTGTGCGAAGACAAAGCGAACACTGCATCAGAAAATCCGCGCACATCTCCACACAGCCTCCGTACGGTTTCTGGAGGGCTTATGTATGCTTCTGGGGACGGAGGAACGGGGACCGTTGAACGACCAGTGGAACGTCACTTTCACGCGCAGGGTCCTCGGGAGGGAGAGCCGCAGCGGCGCCCGGAGGGCGCGCCTCCACTTGTGCGGCGAGAGCCTCCACCCTGCGGCTTAGGAGAACGTGCTGCTCGGTCATTAAATCGATCCGAGAGGTGAAAGCGGTGAGGATCCGCTGCAACTCACCGATTACCCCTCCCGAAGCCGCCGACGCGCCTTGTCTTCCATTGGCGTTCAACAGCCGGTTGACGCCCCTCGGGGGTCCATGACGCTGGCCGAGATATCCTGTTGTGAAAGTGTAGGTACACGGACCCACAACAGGGGGCGCAATGAACGGACAATGGAGAAAGGTAAAGAACAAGTTTTACTGTTGTGAGATGAGCACAACTAATACAACAATTAACAATTTGGAGGTGTAAGCCGAAATCTGCTGGTGTCATGTGGGCAGGCCCGAAGGTAGGAGACGTCCGTCCTAGTCGAACCGGAACCACCCAGATCTCCTCTGCCACCGAAACCCAGAAGTACTGGAACCGCCAAGTCCCGAATTCCCAGGTGGCCACTGCCTTCGCTCGTCGGATCCGGTACTGCTGGCGGAAAAGAGCACAAACACACAGGTAGGGATGCGACCGCACCAGTAGATGGAGAGGGGCGAAGCCGCCTCCACCTCTTGTTACACTGAAACAGGAAAGGGGAGTACTTATCCAAACACTTGGTCTCCAATAGTCCGCTGTCCTGAAAGGTTTATCAAGTATCGTCAAAAACACAGAATATGCTGCAGAGGTGATTACCTTAAACTCAAGGCGATATCTCGGCACTGAGGTGGAGACGCTGTCCTGCTGATATACCTCCGTGCTGAGTGCAGTCAGCTGTGTCCAGTAATGGGTGACAGCTGTCACCCTGGCTGCTCTCGTCGGCGGCAGGCGCCCTCTGGTGCCTGGAGCCCGCACTCCAGGCAGGGCGCCCTCTGGTGGTGGTGGGCCAGCAGTACCTCCTCTTCAGCGGCCCACACAACACTAAGTCTATAGCAGCATAACTAAGGGATGGTTCAGGGTCACCTGATCCAGCCCTAACTATAAGCTTTAGCAAAAAGGAAAGTTTTAAGCCTAATCTTAAAAGTAGAGAGGGTGTCTGTCTCCCTGATCTGAATTGGGAGCTGGTTCCACAGGAGAGGAGCCTGAAAGCTGAAGGCTCTGCCACCCATTCTACTCTTACAAACCCTAGGAACTACAAGTAAGCCTGCAGTCTGAGAGCGAAGCGCTCTATTGGGGTGATATGGTACTATGAGGTCCCTAAGATAAGATGGGACCTGATATTCAAAACCTTATAAGTAAGAAGAAGAATTTTAAATTCTATTCTAGAATTAACAGGAAGCCAATGAAGAGAGGCCAATATGGGTGAGATATGCTCTCTCCTTCTAGTCCCCGTAGTACTCTAGCTGCAGCATTTTGAATTAAATGAAGGCTTTTCAGGGAACTTTTAGGACAACCTGATAATAATGAATTACAATAGTCCAGCCTAGAGGAAATAAATGCATGAATTAGTTTTTCAGCATCACTCTGAGACAAGCCCTTTCTAATTTTAGAGATATTGCGCAAATGCAATAAAGCAGTCCTACATATTTGTTTAATATGCGCATTGAATGACATATCCTGATCAAAATGACTCCAAGATTTCTCACAGTATTACTAGAGGTCAGGGTAATGCCATCCAGAGTAAGGATCTGGTTAGACACCATGTTTCTAAGATTTGTGGGGCCAAGTACAATAACTTCAGTTTTATCTGAGTTTAAAAGCAGGAAATTAGAGGTCATCCATGTCTTTATGTCTGTAAGACAATCCTGCAGTTTATCTAATTGGTGTGTGTCCTCTGGCTTCATGGATAGATAAAGCTGGGTATCATCTGCGTAACAATGAAAATTTAAGCAATGCCGTCTAATAATACTGCCTAAGGGAAGCATGTATAAAGTGAATAAAATTGGTCCTAGCACAGAACCTTGTGGAACTCCATAATTAACCTTAGTCTGTGAAGAAGACTCCCCATTTACATGAACAAATTGTAATCTATTAGATAAATATGATTCAAACCACCACAGCGCAGTGCCTTTAATACCTATGGCATGCTCTAATCTCTGTAATAAAATTTTATGGTCAACAGTATCAAAAGCAGCACTGAGGTCTAACAGAACAAGCACAGAGATGAGTCCACTGTCTGAGGCCATAAGAAGATCATTTGTAACCTTCACTAATGCTGTTTCTGTACTATGATGAATTCTAAAACCTGACTGAAACTCTTCAAATAGACCATTCCTCTGCAGATGATCAGTTAGCTGGTTTACAACTACCCTTTCAAGAATTTTTGAGAGAAAAGGAAGGTTGGAGATTGGCCTATAATTAGCTAAGATAGCTGGGTCAAGTGATGGCTTTTTAAGTAATGGTTTAATTACTGCCACCTTAAAAGCCTGTGGTACATAGCCAACTAATAAAGATAGATTGATCATATTTAAGATCGAAGCATTAATAATGGTAGGGCTTCCTTGAGCAGCCTGGTAGGAATGGGGTCTAATTGACATGTTGATGTTTGTGCTTTAAATGTCCCAGTGGTTCAGAACAGACTCCATGAGATCATGTGCTCTACCATCTCAGATGGCAAGAAAGGTTTGCATTTGATGCTGACTAGCAAATCATTAATTACTTTCTTCCAACATCCTCTCATTCTGAACCTTTTGGCTCGAAGAACACATTAAAGGTTTCATGTTCAGAATACAGCTGCACCAGTTGGCATAGACAAAAGAAGGACAGTCCCTAGAAAGACAAGCTCAGTGATTAGCAACATCTTCAACAAATAGGATATTTATTAAACAGTTCCTGAAAGGAAAGTTGATGTCAGATACTTTTGCTTTAATAGCATTAGATCAGCCTTTCTCAAACAGTATAGTGGATCACAGTTGATGCGTACGGCCCACTCTCCACAGATCAGCATGGAATTCATTTGCAATTAATTCATAGTTTAAATGAACCAGAAATTAATTTCAAAGTTTACAAAAGTGTGATTTTGTGCCATAGTGACTTTTAAAAAACTTTTTGATAAGTGTTCATTTCATTGCAGTCACGGTAAAAAGCACTGCAAGTCTCTCTTTTAAAAAAGGGGCGTCCATCGTGTCTTCTCTGTGCAGTCTTGTATTTACTGAACAGAGTGTCACGCTCGACGTGCGTACACAGTAGGGATTAGGGATGGGTATCTAAAGCCAGTTCCTGTTAAGAATCGATGAGAAATGATTTGATCCACTGACATCAATAGCGTTTTTGCTTAACGATTCCCAGTGGTGGACACAGTTCTGCTAATCCGCTAACCGCTAATTATTGAAGCTAACTTTTTTGTTAGCAGATTAGCTTTTCAGATAACTTCAAAAACCATCAGCGGACCAATTAGCTTCCAATAACTTTTAGGCTGCTAACACTTTTTTACATCATTTGTAACGGTGAAAAATGTTCATAAACCCTGTTGGCTCCAGTCTGCTATGTATTTTGCAGCAGTGAGGCAGCTAAGAGGAGCTGAGCTCAACTCTACCCCAGCAGAAGGGGACTGGCCGTAAGGCTGCCACACACACACAAAAAAAAACAAAACAAAAGTCATTACCCTTTACAGCATACAGCGTTCCAGCTGTGAGGCCGAAGTCAGACTTGACATTAATGTAGTTAAACTATCTGGATTAATTTGGTTTATAAATCAAAACCATAAGTCAAACCTGCTTTCCTTTTCAAGACGTCTGCCTCACGGCTGGACCACTGTATGCTGTCAAGGTACATGGCGCTTCTCTACAGCAGTGGGCAGGGCGCACAAAGACAGAAACGCAGACTCACTGGCTGTGTTTGGGTTTGTGATCGCCTATGATTCTATCGGAAGCATTGGCAGTGCTTAAACTTAAAATCGGCTTGTCAGTAGCTGAGAGTGTACCGGAGACAATACTGAAAGTTATCGGTTAGCGGTTAGCTGTAGCCTCCAATAATTTTTTTAGTGGTTTATCGGTTAAGCGTTATAAAATATAACTTTTCAGTTAGCTGATTATTGGTTATCGAAGCTAACTTTTTGGTTAGCTGGTCCCACCACTGACGATTTCTTTATTGATTCTTCAGTTCACATTACGCCGGAGCGACCGTTTTTTTTGAGGGTATTTATGGGGAAAATGATCACTTCTCTACACTGAATGAGTTGGGAGAGAGAAAAAAGTGAGCTTTTCAGGTCCTTGTGCAAATTATGGACTTCTTCATATGTGATATTTGTTCTTTCTCTACAATATTTGCTGACGTTAGTTAAGAGTTAGAATCAATATAGTTTCAGAGCTGTTGCTGCACTGTTATGGCCCATTCTTGATACTGGACACAAAAATGAGCTGCGCAAATGGTACAAATTCCTTTACTGCATGTCCAAGAGCACAAAGCTATTTAAGCAGTGGGAAATATTGGGAAAAAACAATGCACCTTCACATTAAATTTGCCAAGCTGCACTGGAACCTAGTGCATTGTTAGTTTACTGCTGGGGATCCAAATTTTGTGCAAAAACACACAACAATGTGGAATTAACAGTTAGAAGAGACATAACACTGGAAGCTGTGGCGGCAGGTATAATTAACACACACGACACCCAATGCTATGTGTGAAGATTTTTTTTTCCACCAACCAAGGCGCAGTTGTTTCAGCCTTTGAGATGGACCTCATATGAAAATTCCTGAAAGTAGCATGACCTGTAACATACACTTCTTATTGAAGTTAACTGGATTAAGTGTTCAGGCTCTTTTGAACAGTCTTTAAAGTTTTGTTACCTCCGCCAACGAAGTTGTAGAAGGTTATGTTTTCACCCCGTTTCTAAACAGCCCATAGCTTTTCATATATCGTTCTGAATTTTTTTTTACTGAAGATTCATATCCTGATAGGCAAGAACTGATTCAATTTTCAAGGTAATAGGTCAAAGGGCAAAGCCAGGAAAAATCCCTATCTTTAACATTGATGAATTTTCAGAAATTCATAACTCTGTCAAAAAGGATCAAAGTTCTTTCATATTTGGCAGCTTTATGTAGGATGGTATCCTTTATGGATGGACAAAGGTTGATGTGGATCTGATCCAGATTACAGATTTTGCGACCATTTAAATTTAACACTGAAACCCTATTTAATGTATATTTACATTATATCAAATGTGCCCCAATCACGCTCATATTTGAATGTGAGGTACAGATTGACACTATCACCAGCCAAAGTTTGATCCAAATCTGATCCGGATTGCGGATTTTTGGGACATTTGAATTTAATATTGAAAACCCTATTTAATGAATATTTACATTATATCTTAATCAAATGTTCCTCAATCACTCTGATATTTGAATGTGAGGTGCAGATTGACACTCACTATCACCAGACAAAGTTTGATCCAAATCTGATCCGGATTGCGGATTTTTGGGACATTTGAATTTAATATTTAAAACCCTATTTAATGAATATTTACATTCTATCTTAATCAAATGTTCCTCAATCATGCTCATATTTGAAAGTGAGGTGCAGAGTGACACTCACTATCACCAGACAAAGTTTGATCCAAATCTGATCCGGATTGCGGATTTTTAGGACATTTGAATTTAATACTGAAAACCCTATTTAATGAATATTTACATTATATCTTAATCAAATGTTCCTCAATCACTCTGATATTTGAAACTGAGGTGCAGACTGGCACTCACTATCGCCCAACAAAGTTTGATCCAAATCTGATCCGGATTGTGGATTTTTGGGACATTTGAATTTATTATTGAAAAGCACATTTGGTGTACATTTTGCAGTATATCTTAATCAAACATGCCCAAATCACTCTAATATTTGAATGTGGGGTGCAGAATGGCACTC
The DNA here is from genome assembly GCF_902500255.1 of Thalassophryne amazonica. Classification (NCBI taxonomy): domain Eukaryota; kingdom Metazoa; phylum Chordata; class Actinopteri; order Batrachoidiformes; family Batrachoididae; genus Thalassophryne; species Thalassophryne amazonica. Next base: position 16,783,102 of record NC_047116.1, read on the forward strand.
ACTATCGCCTGACAAAATTTGATCCAAATCTGATCCGGATTGTGAATTTTTGGGACATTTGAATTTATTATTGAAAAGCACATTTGGTCTACATTTTGCATTATATCTCAATCAAAAGTACTTCAATCAGTCTCATTTGTGACAATGAGGTGCAAACTGTCACTCTCAATGAATAGACTAAGTTTGATCCGCATCTGATCTGTAATGTGGATTTAGTGGATATTTGATTTTAACATTGAAAAGCTCTTTTGATCTATATTTTATATTATATTTTAGCTTATGAAAAGCCACGTGTAACAGGACTTTCACCTTTAAATGTTTTTCAAGGTAAAAAATTGTGAAATTGGAAACTAGTGTTGGTGAAGGTTTTCCTTCTATGTGCGCGGTGCTCTCGTTTTTCATTAATTATTGAATGCATGATTTTAAGTCAAACTAGCAAAAAACCCATGACTTGTATTGCAAAAAAAAAGTGTTTACTTGGATCTATGTGTAAAGTCTCAATTCACTTGAAAATATATCACATGATGGAAGCAACTTTAAAAACTGACGTATGGCAAAACTCAGGTGTGCACTTACCTTCTACTTGGACACCATGTACGGAGCAGTACAACCTGACGGTGAAGATACAAGGGAAATTTTTACAATGTCCTGAGTTTTCACCCAAAGCCATTTGTTGGTTTAACTGGAGAATTACTCTAACGCAGAATAGATTTTTGATAAACAGGCTTAGAGTAGAAATCATTTTAGTGGGGCGGCATAACAAAACAATTGTTCATTTTGTGATAAAAGCATGGAATTTGGGAGACATATTCTAAATTTACTGTTTCTTTTCAGATAAGGAGCCATCCAGGAGCTGACCTCTAATGAGCTACAGGGGTCAATAAAGAATTACACAGGGGTCAAAATTTAAAAAATACTCCAATTATGTTGAAACCTATACCACATTATTTGTCTGATCATAACGATTCCAAAAAGGTATAGTTTGGACTATCTATGACTGAATGTTCTGGAGTTATGGGGTAAAAACGGCAAAAATGGTGACAAAGATCAGTTTCAGTTTGTACAGGGGTCAGAAGTTAAAGTTGCTCCAGTTTTGATAAAAATATGTAGATTATTGGTTGAAATAAAGGGATTAATAAATGGAATAGTTTTGACTGTGTTGAATGCTTTGTCTCCAAAGTAAAGGTCAAACAAGGTTGACATCCACTGGATTCTATGATGTATGACCCCGTAACATAACAAAGCATGACAGATGGTGCAAACTATTCCTTACTAGAACCCTATCAACCAAAACAATAATTTGCATCATTTTCTACTGAAATTGAAGCAACTTTAACTTTTGACCCCTGTACAAACTGAAATTGACCTTTGTCACCATGTTTGCTGTTTTTAACTCCATAACTTCAGGACATTCCGTCACAGATGCAGCTAGAGTACTGACGGGGACTAGCAGGAGAGAGCATATCTCACCCGTGTTGGCCTCGCTTCATTGGCTTCCTGTTAATTCTGGAATAGAATTTAAAATTCTTCTTCTTACTTATAAGGTTTTGAATAATCAGGTCCCATCTTATCTTAGGGACCTCATAGTACCATATTACCCCATTAGAGCGCTTCGCTCTCAGACTGCGGGCTTACTTGTAGTTCCTAGGGTTTGTAAGAGTAGAATGGGAGGCAGAGCCTTCAGCTTTCAGGCTCCTCTCCTGTGGAACCAGCTCCCAATTCAGATCAGGGAGACAGATACCCTCTCTACTTTTAAGATTAGGCTTAAAACTTTCCTTTTCGCTAAGGCTTATAGTTAGGGCTGGATCGGGTGACCCTGGACCATCCCTTGGTTATGCTGCTTTAGACGTAGATTGTGGGGGGGTTCCCATGATGCACTGTTTCTTTCTCTTTTTGCTCCGTATGCATCACTCTGCATTTAATCATTAGTGATCGATCTCTGCCCCCCTTCACGGCATGTCTTTTTCCTGGTTTTTTCCCTCAGCCCCAACCAGTCTCAGCAGAAGATTGCCCCTCCCTGAGCCTGGTTCTGCTGGAGGTTTCTTCCTGTTAAAAGGGAGTTTTTCCTTCCCACTGTTGCCAAGTGCTTGCTCATAGGGGGTCGTTTTGACCGTTGGGGTTTTTTATAATCATTGTATGGCCTTGCCTTACAATATGGAGCGCCTTGGGGCAACTGTTTGTTGTGATTTGGCGCTATATAAGAAAAAAGTTGATTGATTGATTGATTGAAGGCAGTGCGGTTTTTACTGCTGCAGCCTTCAACTCCCCAAGCTGGGTGGCACGGACCCCTCCTGCTGCAGCCTTCACCCACTTTGCCTCAATTCAGATGACGGACTGCTTCAAGTTTAGTGCACATAAACAATGTCAAATGTATATGTGTTGTCTTTAATTCTGATGTGTGCCATTATTACGTTCAACTAGTAATAATTGTGGATTAATTGCTGTATTTTGTCTGAGGTAATTGGAGTGTAAACATAATTTCGTTGTTGTTGCACTCGTGTAATGACAAAGACAATAAATCTCTTCTCACATCACGCAACACAGGACGGCATGCAGACAAAGTCAGAGGTGAGATTGAGATGGTTTGGACATATAGTTTTTAAAATGCTATTAACTCAACCAATAATTTGCATCATATCTTTCCCAAAATTGGAGCAACTTTAACTTTTGACCCCTGTACAAAAACTCCATGGAATTCAGTCATAGATAATCCAAACTACACCTTTTTGGAATCAGACATGATCAGACAAATAATGTGGTATAGTTTTCAACATAATTAGAGCATTTTTAAATTTTGACTCCTGTGTAATTCTTTATTGACCCCTGTAGCTCATTAGAGGTCAGCTCCAGGATGGCTCCATATCTAAAAATAAACATTATTTAATTTAGAATACGTGTGCCAAATTCCATGCTTTTATCACAAAATGAACAATTTTTATGGAAATTTTAGCAACGCTGCACCACTAGTTATCTTCAGAATGGGCAGCTACAAAAGTGCACAGCTAGAAAATATATATGTTTTTAATGGAGCAACATATTGTGCTGGGGAACACATCATTTTCACCACAAAAACTAACTGCAAATCTTCTCCATATGTAAAGAATAGTTTCTAAACATGATGTACTCACGTATATTCCCCTTTTGCTTCCTCCTCAATAATCTTGGCTCCCACTTGGACGGCACACGGGTAATGGTAGGTCTTCCTGCAACGTTTGTTTTCACAACCAGCAGTGGCACCGTTTTTCTTGCAGTGGTAACAATGCTGAATGCAAACAAATAAGTGTCGCTTAACTAAGACATCATTAAGTCACTTTGAATCAAGTCTTCCAGTTGGGGTGTAACGCATCATTACCAGTTTTCTTCCTCGTTTCACCTCAGTTATCACATCTTCCACAGAGAAACCGAACAAATCGTCAAACTCTGGGGAATTCTGGCAACAAATCCCAGAGGAATACAACTGCAAAAATAAGCAAAATACTGATACTGGTTTTGCAGCACAAAGGCACACTTCAAGTTCGATTGTCAATTATGGCCAGACATAAAACTGCTGGTTTACAATAAACAATTAAATAAATAATTAATAGTAGTCAAGGATACTTGTGTGTATCTAATCAGCCATTCACACAGGAACTCGATGCATTCTAGAGCAGGGGTGAGCAACAAGGGTCGCCAAGATGATGCAAGTTATCCTTTAAACCAGTCTCCTTAAAACCTTGATCATCTGTGAAGTCACCTACTGAGGTGATCGGCAGCAAAGAAGTGCTACATCTTCATGTCACACTAGTGTCCAACCCTGGTCAAGAGGATATGCTGAAGTTCAAACTGAACATCAGGGTGTGGGAGAAAGGAAAATTTTGTGTTTCTGAATGAGGCAGACTGTTTGGAGTTTTTCACAAACTGCTGATCACCTGCTATTTCCTCATACAACCATCTCTGGGGTCTACAGAGAATGATATAGGGGAGGGAGGGGCATCTACTGAGTGGCGGTTCTCCTTGTAAAGATGCCTTGCAGAGGTCAAAGAAGAATGATCAGACTGGTTTAAGTTGATAAAGGAACCAGAAACTTAAATAACCACTTGTTACAACCAAGGTATGCAGGCGAGCATCTCCAAGTACATAAACACGGTCAAACCTTGAACCAGATACCAAATTGTGTGATGCTACTCTCAGTGAAGTACAGGAAACTGAGGCTACATTGATCACAGGCTCACCTAATATGGACAAAGGGGGAAAAAGTGCTTGATCTAAAGTTGAACTTCTGGTGCCAGGTTTAAACTTTACCCACCTAAAGATCAACCACACTTGCAAAAGTAGTATGGGAAAACCTCCCCCAGGTTTTTTTGGGGTTTTTTTGTAGGACAAAATAATACAGAAGCTTGAATCTTCAACTCGACTGGGTTGCTTGACGCAAGCACATTTCGCTTCTAATCACAGAAGCTTCCTCAGCTAAATTTCTTGCTCTGGGAGTCTGCCTTCTGTCTTGACTATTGTAGAGAAGAACAAGAGTCAAGACAGAAGTCAGACTACTAGAGCAAGAAATTTAGCTGAGGAATCTTCTGCGATTAGAAGTGAAACGTCCTCGCGTCAAGCAACCCAGTCCAGTCGAAGATTCAAGCTTCTCTACTGAGAGCCTTCACAGAAACATTGTAGGACAAAACATAAAGCAGTCTGGACTAAGTGGAGTGACCATACTAACAAATGAAACAAAACATACGGAATTGTCAGAACATGCAGTGATAATGAGCAACCATGAATAGTCCAATGCTCACAATGACAGATGGCCTAAAGTACAACCGGGAGACAAAGACCAGAGTTCACACACACACACACACACACACATATATATATATATATATATATATTTGCTTTGCTGCATCAATTTTTTCCAGAAACTGTCAGAGACCTCCAGGTGGTAACCATTCGGAAAATTCAAATGGGGATTACACAGATTAAGGAGTGCTTCAGCCAGTTTAAAGACCACCCACAGCTGCTGAGAGCGCGCCGCGCTCCGAGCGCCGATCGACAGTCTTCATCACGGCGTTGCTTTGCGCCATGCGGCTCCGTCCCGACGCGCGGAATTCCTCCGCTCCTCTTTCCATGACAAAAACTCCTGTAACAGTGGAATGTGCCGTTAATTTCCGAACTGGACGCTAGCGTTTTATCTGAGACGTCCTCTGACTAGCACAGGAATTGCGTAAGACGTGGACATCAGCACTTTTTCGGCACACTGAGACAGACGTGCGGAGGAATTCCGCGCGTCGCGGTGGAGCCGCATGGTGCAAAGCAACACCATGATGAAGCCTCACAGGACATGTTCTGGCATGTCCAGGCTCATCCACAATTTCTCGGTTAGTCACACGACTGAAAACCCACCGTCAGCCGTCTGAAAGCCATCTCAAAGCCGTCCTGTGAGACCAACACGGAGGTGGTTTTGTGCCGCGCCATGAGCAGCTCCGTGGCGCATCCGTCCACTTTTCTTTCCATGAAAAAAACTCCTTTAACAGTGGAATGTGCCAAAAAAGTACTGATGTCCACGTCTCCTGCCATTTTTGTGTAAGTCAGATGACGTCCCGGATCAACAAAGCTTTCACGCTGGAAATGATTTGGTTGTTTCAGCGGGATTTGAGCCTGTCGATCGGCGCTCAGAGCGCGGCGCGCTCTCAGCAGCTGTGGGCAGTCTTTAAACCGGCTGGAGCACTCCTTAATCTATACTCAACAAAAATATAAACGCAACACTTTTGGTTTTGCTCCCATTTTGTATGAGATGAACTCAAAGATCTAAAACTTTTTCCACATACACAATATCACCATTTCCCTCAAATATTGTTCACAAACCAGTCTAAATCTGTGATAGTGAGCACTTCTCCTTTGCTGAGATAATCCATCCCACCTCACAGGTGTGCCATATCAAGATGCTGATTAGACACCATGATTAGTGCACAGGTGTGCCTTAGACTGCCCACAATAAAAGGCCACTCTGAAAGGTGCAGTTTTATCACACAGCACAATGCCACAGATGTCGCAAGATTTGAGGGAGCGTGCAATTGGCATGCTGACAGCAGGAATGTCAACCAGAGCTGTTGCTCGTGTATTGAATGTTCATTTCTCTACCATAAGCCGTCTCCAAAGGCGTTTTAGAGAATTTGGCAGTACATCCAACCAGCCTCACAACCGCAGACCACGTGTAACCACACCAGCCCAGGACTTCCACATCCAGCATGTTCACCTCCAAGATCGTCTGAGACCAGCCACTCAGACAGCTGCTGAAACAATCGGTTTGCATAACCAAAGAATTTCTGCACAAACTGTCAGAAACCGTCTCAGGGAAGCTCATCTGCATGCTCGTCGTCCTCATCGGGGTCTCGACCTGACTCCAGTTCGTCGTCGTAACCGACTTGAGTGGGCAAATGCTCACATTCGCTGGCGTTTGGCATGTTGGAGAGGTGTTCTCTTCACGGATGAATCCCGGTTCACACTGTCCAGGGCAGATGGCAGACAGCGTGTGTGGCATCGTGTGGGTGAGCGGTTTTCTGATGTCAGTGTTGTTGATCGGGTGGCCCATGATGGCGGTGGGGTTATGGTATGGGCAGGTGTCTGTTATGGACGAAGAACACAGGTGCATTTTATTGATGGAATTTTGAATGCACAGAGATACCGTGACGAGATCCTGAGGCCCATTGTTGTGCCAACATCCAAGAACATCACCTCATGTTGCAGCAGGATAATGCACGGCCCCATGTTGCAAGGATCTGTACACAATTCTTGGAAGCTGAAAATGTCCCAGTTCTTGCATGGCCGGCATACTCACCGGACATGTCACTCATTGAGCATGTTTGGGATGCTCTGGACCGGCGTATACGACAGCGTGTACCAGTTCCTGCCAATATCCAGCAACTTCACACAGCCATTGAAGAGGAGTGGACCAACATTCCACAGGCCACAATTGACAACCTGATCAACTCTATGCGAAGGAGATGTGTTGCACTGCATGAGGCAAATGGTGGTCACACCAGATACTGACTGCTATCCCCCCACCAGTAAAACAAAACTGCACCTTTCAGAGTGGCCTTTTATTGTGGGCAGTCTAAGGCACACCTGTGCACTAATCATGGTGTCTAATCAGCATCTTGATATGGTACACCTGTGAGGTGGGATGGATTATCTCAGCAAAGGAGAAGTGCTCACTATCACAGATTTAGACTGGTTTGTGAACAATATTTGAGGGAAATGGTGATATTGTGTATGTGGAAAAAGTTTTAGATCTTTGAGTTCATCTCATACAAAATGGGAGCAAAACCAAAAGTGTTGCGTTTATATTTTTGTTGAGTATATATATATATATATATATATATATACACACACACAGTGTGTGAGGCTGTAAATGCAGTCAGCTCAGAGCAGCACGCACACAGTGAACTTCAAAGAAATCAGTTGTGCCACAGTGTACAGTGTGTGACTGTCAAGGATTTTATATAGTTCATGCTCATATTATCATTTATTTTCTTTAGTTTATGCTTATATTATTATCATTTATTTTCTTATAGTTTATGCTTATATTATTTTTCCTCTTAGTGAGAAGAGGAGGTTTTAGAAAGAAAGACTTGTCTGCATTCTTCATGAGTGAGCAAACTATTTTTCATTTTACATAAGTGCCTTATCCTGCTGTGGACGAGCCGCAAGGCTCATGTCGCAGGAATGGAAGGTTCCAGCAGTCACCTTGTCCTGATATCTCCCTCTTGCAGACATGACTCATGTGTAACCTCTCCTGACTGTCCTTGTTTGTTTTTCCTCATGTTGATGAACTAAATAAAAGGCTGGGCCAGAGGAGGGGATTTTGGGACAGCTTTGGAGCTTAGCACATAAGCTGCTTCTTGTTCTCCTCCTCTGCGCAGAGCAAAAAATATATATATATATTTGTCTCTCTCTGACTGGTTTCTTTACAGTGTCTGTGCCTCTCATTTCTTTAAAAACAGGGTGCAAACCCAACAGTGACATTCACAACTTTACACACATTTACTGAATACTGAACACAAGGAGACAATCAGGAGCCGGTTAAGAATCTGCAGCTCTAGTTTCACCATCAAGAAAACGAAAACACATTAATAATAATAACCAAAATCATATTTGAATGGGCACATGCCCAAATATGCCCGCAATGGTTTTCATTTGGAACAATTATATGAATAAGCTATTTACCCATACAGCCATTCATCCTGCACCGTGCCAACCTCTAGCCTGTTCCCAACCCAATGCATTTGAGCATCACATATGATTTGTACATTGATGGAATGAAATTGTTTCCTATTAACAAAAAGAAATTCATCATGTGATGGTGCCTTTATAGCAATATGTGTGCAGTCAATAGCTCTGATTACATTAGGGAAACCTGTTCTCGCTGCAAATTGCACTTTAATGATGGAATGTGATGTACCTGGGTGACATTCGGATGATTGCGTCACAGCTGGCATGGCTCGGCTCAAGGTTGACTGGCACACTCCTGACCAATCGGCCAGTCCCGCTGTTGCCAAGAAGCCCAGCATGGTCAGCACCTGTGTGAGCACAGACAACCCCTGGCTCCTCACTGTATTGTGCTCGGGTTGCGTGCAGTAACACTGGTCTTGGTAAATGAAATTGGCTTATGAGCCAATTATCGTCATTGGCAAGTAAATCCTCTCATTCCCTGAATACATGCTCACAGCGGATTGCACCATTTGCAAGGTCCTCTAACAACACTAACACCACCATTGTTAACACATTTGGGCATGTGTGCCCAAATATGTTTTTTGTTACTATTGTTAATGTGTTTCTTCATCACTTTGCACATGCTTTTATTTTATATCCACCCATATAATTGCAAACACGTGGGTGTGTTAATTAGGGAACGTGCTGACTCTCTGATCGCTGCTGTTTGTGATTTGATATGAAGAAAATGAGAAATATATTTCTTATTACTTTAATTATTGGATTAAAGTTGCAAAACTATGATGCCATAAGCTTGAAATACAATTGAATTGGTACATTTTCAGCAAGATTTCAGTCCATTTTTCAGAAACTCTGTGCTGTGTGGCACAGCCAATTTTAACCCGAGAGCCGGGTGATAATTTGCAGTACTGGGCGGGGCCACCCCGCGGTGCCCACCGTGGCTAGAACCCTGGTCGTTGCTGCACTAGTTTATGTCGGTCTCAGGTCACAGCGTCATTGTTGACACCTGTGCAGTCAGGGGGCGGAGTAACACATCAAATGTGAAACGGTTTTAATATTTTGCCACCGTCCATGTGATATTTTATGGTCTGAAATCTCACATCACCAATCAGATTTGCGGAAAAAAAATGTAATTGGATTACATAGGTGTCTCTGATGTACGCGTAAACATCACTCTGATGACTTCATGTTTTCACACTATTAACACTTTCCCAGCATTCATTCTATATGTTTCCAGAGGAAACGTGCGTACGCCAACCAGGATTTTTGCGTAGCGCACCACATTTCCAAGGTCATTTCAGGGTGATTCTTTAACTACGGGCACTATTGGCCTTGTAAATGTAATTTCCACCACACCGTTGCCTTACAATATAAAGCGCCTTGGGGCAACTGTTTGTTGTGATTTGGAGCTATATACATGTGCAGTTGTATGACATTGAATACCCCAATTATGTTTTGATTATTTTACTGATATTTTATTCAGAGATATTTTAAAACATTAGAAAAAACGTTTCTTTACCATTCATTTTTATAACTGAAGATCAAAAGTCTGGGTGTGGGACAAGCACAAAACAGCAATATTTGCATATAATGATGCTGAAAAAAGGTGAAAAAGTCATCATAGACTACTAGAACAAATTTCTTAACACACTTTCATTGTAAAGATAAGTATAAAAGTGTGAAATTTCCCCTTTTTTCTGTTTTTCATACAATATGATCAAAGGACATAAGTGCCCGTAGTCTAAGAATCACCCTTCACCGTACATCTGAACGTAGAAACTGACGTACGCCAAAGATTTTGTACGTACGCAGCTTTTGTACATGATTCCCCAGCTCTGTGCCTTTGTCTGGCCAAATCGGTACAAATCCTTTTTTCCTTCCTCACTGTTAAAGTTCTTGTAGAGCTCGCTATATGCCTTTTTATATCTTCTGCCACTTCTCTTTTGCCTTACGGTTTTATACCCCCCCTCCCGCCCAACAGAAAAAAACGAGAGCAGAACCACAGAATACAGAAACTTACCAGGCAGTTCTGATGAGCCGTGATACATTCTTTAGTCGACAAAGGTCCAGTAATTGTTGTCTCTCCAGACTTTTTACAGAGTATACAAACGATCTTCTTGCTTGTCTCCATTTTTTTTCGTTTCACAGCGGGAAGTGCGGAGTCCCTGACAGCGGTTGCCAGATCATGTTGAAATATCCCTCATTGCAGTCTACATATTACAAAAAGTCCCAAAAAAGATAATAAATAATCAGGGATCAAGAATGACTTGAAAGTCCACCATATAAATTAAAATAGTGAGAATACAGTCAGGGTTCCTGTTTTAAAGTTTGTCTTTCTCAATCAAAATAACAGCATACAAAATCAATCACTTTCACATTATTTATAAAGTGATGTCTCAAATCAAATCCTTGATGTTAAGAATGGTGTAGTTAAACGATATTTTTTACTGAGTACCACAAATGTTACATATTTTGTATCTCATTATTCTGATGTACTGTGGGGATTATTTTGAAATTACTCCTTATTTATCAAGTACGAGGTCTGTCAATAAAGTAACGGTCCTTTTTATTTTTTTCAAAAACTATATGGATTTCATTCATATGTTTTTACGTCAGACATGCTTGAACCCTCGTGCGCATGCGTGACGTCATTCGCCTGTGAGCACTCCTTGTGGGAGGAGTCGTCCAGCCCCTCGTCGGAATTCCTTTGTCTGAGAAGTTGCTGAGAGACTGGCGCTTTGTTTGATCAAAATTTTTTTCTAAACCTGTGAGACACATCGAAGTGCACACGGTTTGAAAAATTAAGCTGGTTTTCGGTGAAAATTTTAACGGCTGATGAGAGATTTTGAGGTGATACTGTCGCTTTAAGGACTTCCCACGGAGCGGGACGTCGCGCAGCGCTCCCAGGCGCCGTCGTCAGCCTGTTTCAAGCTGAAAACCTTCACATTTCAGGCTCTATTGATCTAGGACGTCATGAGAGAACAGAGAAGTTTCAGAAGAAGTCGGTTTCAGCATTTTATCTGGATATTCCACTGTTAAAGGAGATTTTTTTTAATGAAAGACGTGCGGACGGGGTGTTTAACAGTTGGGCATGTTCCAACTTGTCCTTAAGGCTTCCAACAGAGGTGTTTTTCCTGTGGCGGAGCGTCGCGGCGGCTGCGAGCCGACGCTGCAATCCGTCCGGGGAAGAAAAACCTGTGGTGACTCTAAAGGTAAATGGACAGGACATGGATTTTCTCTGTGACACAGGAGCATGTAGGACAGACAGACCTCCCGGAACTAAATTTGCAAAAGAAGTTGTTTGGGTAAAATCTGCAAATGGACAGGTGAATTCAGAGAAAATATTGAAGTTTGTCAATTTTGAAGATCCTGAAACGAACCAAACTGCTTGTGTCTCTGTGGTTTATTCGCCCCATTGTCCAGTAAATTTACTGGGACGAGATTTGATGACTGCCTTATCTATAGGGGTCACACCAACAGTAGGTGGTATGAGAGCTGTGAGGCAGCCCGCTACTGTATATACAAATTTGGCCCAGGCCTGGCAGTACTCTTTGGATCTGTCGGAGTTGAGACAAACTGAACAATTATTAGAGGAAGGTCTGATGACCTGTGAAAACAGAGAACATGTAGTAATGATGTCACCAAAAGATCTACACATAACTATGCTATTCACTCCACGAAAGGATGAAAGGTATGGAGCAGGATTTCTGAAGATTCCATCAGAATTACAGACAGTGGCACACCTATACACAGACAGAAAAACCACCTCTGTGTGTAGTGTAGTGCTGACCCAAAGTGCAGACAAATGGTACAGAGGAAAACCTGAGGCTGTGCCGCATATTTCACTGATAAGGGCAGACACTCAGTCCTGGAAGGACCTTGGAGGAATTGCTAAAATAGCTGAGGAAGCGACTGATTGGCACGAAGCAGATGCAGTGTCGGTGTGGGATTTCAGTCCATCCGCAGGCTTGTATCGGAAATACATGTTTGTAAGTGCTTGGACGACACCGGTGATACATGAAGTAGATCTGGACGATTGAAATTTAACAACATCTGTGTTGTTGACACAAGAAGAAGAGACTTTATTGGCCAAACTGCCTCCTCATCTCTGGGTGAATGCACCGACAGAAAAATATTGAAAAATATTCCGCCAGTCAAAATTAAGCCACGATCTGATTGGAGACCACGGATTAAACAATATCTGTTAAAACCTGAAGCAGAAAAAGGAATTGAACCGGTTATTGCAGAATTACTGGAAGCGAAATCCATATAGTTTTTGAAAAAAAATAAAAAGGACCTATACTTTGACAGCCCTCGTATATTGCTTTCCTGGACCAAAAAAAAAAAAAAGGTGTCAATCAAAATTATATTTTTTGTCAGTTTGTTTGCACAACAGTACAAAAGCTGGATATAAGAACATTTACAAAAATATAATCAAAAAGTGCTCATTACATGTCAGAAAACTGAATTGATCTTTTTTAATATAGAATATGGTGTATACAATAGAATACAACCCCTGAACATAATTTTTGCCAGGGGTTGTTTGTCAATTAAAGAGCAATAACAAGCATGACTGACCCATCAAGGACAGCAATTTTCTTTTCTTTCTGTAATTCCTGAGATTTGTGGTTTCCAAAACGTATTTACTGTAATCGACGAGCAAATCTCGTAATCTCATAATGTAATCTCGTAGAAAATCAAAATCAAATTTTGTACTGGGTCAGCGCTGAAAGATGATGCTTTTTTAAGCCTATTAGAAAATACTTCAGCTGTAAATGGTGTCTCACTTTGCAGAATATATATAAAAAAAGAATGTCAATATGCCATAGTATTATCACACGTACATTCATTTTTTTTTTTGTAGCAGATTGACTTGCTTTGAAATTATCAGATTCTATAGCGGGTTTAAACAAACCTGGCAACACCGCTGGAAAGTTTCACTTTCAGTTTCTTGCATAGTGTTGTGAAAAGTGTAACGACACGGACCCACAACAGGGAGCGTAAATGAATGGTCAATGGAAATACGAAGTAACAAGTTTAATGTTGTGAAATGTGCACAACGGATACAGATACAATTCAATGCTAAGGTCAATTATAAAGTTGGTGTTGTGTGGGCAGGCTCGAGGCTAAGAGACGCCCGTCCAGAGAAGAGTCGGGACCCACACGATTTCCACCGCCAACGGATCTGGAACACTCCAGAGCCGCCAAGTCCTGAGTCCCCAGGTGGCCACCGTCTCCAGCTGTCAGATCGGGTACTGCTGGCAGGAAACAGAAACAGTCAAGAGTGGGTGTGTGTGCACACACCCAGTAAAACAGTCAGCTGAATATTGGTGATGGAGGGAGAAAACACCACCTCCCAATCTCACTACTTCCTCTGGTTATCTGTGCAGACTCCACGTGTAAGAGTGAAGAGTGGAGAACGCCACCTCTTACCACTCCCTTCGACTCGGCAGTAAGTGGAGAAGCTGCAAACTCAGAAGGTAAATTAGCTACCAATACAGATGTGAAAGACGTCACAACTTAGCTGATTCAATGTTACGGCTGAGTGTCTACCTGAACGGTTCAGACGATTTCTCGGCAGAGGTGTGGTGTCTTCTCCAGGCTTTTATGGGTGGCATGATGAGTTGATGAATGACAGCTGTCAGAGTTCCTGGTGCGACTGCGCCCTCTGGTGCCTAAAGCCCGCCTTCAGGCAGGGCGCCCTCTGGCGTTGGGCCAGCAGTACCTCCTCTTCGGGCGGCCCACACAACACATAGCTTGTAAACGGCTGACTGACAGGTCTTCCTGTAATTTATGGTATCACTTACATTTTTTGTATGATGGATCAGTAGTTGATTACAAACACAGAAAGTGAGATAAAAATAGTGTTTTGTTGCAGGATCAATCTAGATTGCATTTGCACACATGAAAACAATAAGAAATACAAACGTATGAGTATCACAGTTCTTTTATGTAAAAAAAAAAAGTCACATTAGTGACACAATACCTAATATACAATATAGCATCTGCAATAACAAACATCTTGTGACAGACAGGAGTTGATTACTGTTATATACATGATGATCCCTACACAGGGAATAAGTTAATGCTCTACAGCAACCTCTGATAATTCACATTGAGAAATATGTTTAATGTTGCATACATGAAAACCCACAAAGAGTTTGACCACAGGGCCACGCCAAAGACAAAAGCTCGTACATGGTGGGCGTGTGGGCAACTGGTGGAAAAATGTATTCATGAGAAAGGCTGGTGACAGACAAATCACACACATTGGGAGAAGACAGAGTTGTTGGAGCAGCAAAAGTCAAAATCATCCACCGTATTGGCCTGAATATAAGGCAGCCCTGATTATAAGACCATATCCTTTTTCAAGACTTTTTTTTTTTATGCTTTCAGAAGAACAAATTTTTTTTTGAAAAAGAAAATTCAAATATTTGAAAATAATGCTAGCAAATTGGCGGGGGGGGGGGGGGGGGGGGGGTTGGCTGGATGGCATAAAACAGTGCAGGAGGGGCTGCTGCTGCTGTGAAGTCTGTTCTGAAACAGCAAATGATATAGTGTGATTTTGCTGCTCTCTTTATTAAAATAAAATATCTACTGGTGTAGTTTGAGCAGCGAAAATAAAGTGAGTCTAATGTTGAAATAACATTGGTGGGGAGCAGTCAAGGTTCACGTCTACAGAGAAAGACTCCTTGGACAACTATAAATAAAGGTGAATATTTGTAATTTACAGCGCAATTTGTCAGTGTTTTAATGCTGGTTCTTGCAGTGATCTTGTTAAAGTTGTGTGATTCAGCATGGTGAGTGTAAACTGTAACTCACGGCATGTCTTTTGCATCTTCTTGGTTGTTATGGGTAGTTGTAAGTAAAAAGTGTTTCAAAAGGGTACACTTTTCTCAAAGAATTTTCTTGCCAAGAATTTCCTTGTATAAAACCCTGCTTTATATTCAGGCCAATGTAGTAAATGACAAATAAATAGATGTCTTAAGGGGAAATCTGTTTGTCTTGTGTTTCTATTTACGGTAAAAGTGGAACTGCAAATTCCTTTGCAGGTGAACTCCATGTAATCTACACAGGATTACTACTTTCGCCCCAACTTTTCTGCAAACATCAAAAGATGCATTAACTGAGATCAGTCCTGCTGGCCCATTCATACATCGTCATGATTACATATAAGTACGTGGATCCTCAATGTTGAGGAGAATAGTTTCACACTACTTGAAATTTACTGTATGTAATTCAACAAGAGCCGTCCATCAGTATTTGTGGCACTGCAGGCAAATGTGTATCATCTGCCATAACCTCAGTATCCATTATTTGGTATGCATATGACTAAAAAATACAGTTTTCAGTGAAAACAAGACTAAAGTCTTATGAGTATTGGCAATTCTGCACAGACAGCAATGATGAGAGAGTATAGCAGTTAGAATCACGATGATGATGATGGAGTGATGAGTTTCAGCAGAAGGACTTCAGGATTTGATCTCCGAGAAGCTCGTGTAGGTCTCGCTGCAGCTGGATGATGTGCTGAGGTTTCCGGAGCCGCTGCCTTCTGTTGCGTAGACACAAGTTGAAGTTTAGCTTTGCTTAACCGTTACAGTGCACCTGGAAAGTATTCACAGAGCTTCACTTTTTCCACATTTTGTTATGTTACAGCCTTATTCCAAAATAGAGTAAATTCTTTTTTTTTCCCCTCAAACATCTACTCACAACACCCCATAATGACCACATGAAAAAAAGATTTGAAATTTTTGCAAATTTATTAAAAATAAAAACTAAGAAATTATGTGTATATAAGTATTCACACCCTTTGCTCAGTACTTTGTTGATGCACCTTTGGCAGCAATTACAGCCTCAAGTCTTCTTAAATATGATGCCACAAGCTTGGTGCACCTATCTTTGGGCAGTTTGTCCATTCCTCTTTGCAGCACATCTCAAGCTCCATCAGGTTGGATGGGGAGCGTCGGTGTACAGCCATTTTCAGATCTCTCCAGAGATGTTCAATCGGATTTAGGTCTGGGCTCTGGCTGGACCACTCAAGAACATTCACAGAGTTGTCCTGAAGCCACTCCTTTGATATCTGTGTGCTTAGGGTCATTGTACTGCTGAAAGATGAACCGTCGCCCCAGTCTGAGGTCAGGAGTGCTCTGGAGCAGGTTTTCATCCAGGATGTCTCTGTACATTGTTGCATTCATCTTTCCCTCAATCCTGACTAGTCTCCCAGTTCCTGCTGCTGAAAAATATCCCCACAGCATGATGCTGCCACCACCATGCTTCACTGTAGGGATGGTGTCTGGTTTCCTTCAAACATGACGCCTGGCATTCACGCCAAAGAGTTCAATCTTTGTCTCATCAGACCAGAGAATTTTGTTTCTCATGGTCTCAGGTGCCTTTTGGCAAAACACCTTTTACTAAAGAGTGGATTCCGTCTGGCCACTCTACCATACAAGCCTGATTGGTGGATTGCTGCAGAGATGGTTGTCCTTCTGGAAGGTTCTCCTCTCTCTACAGAGGAATGCTGGAGCTCTGACAGAGTGACCATCAGGTTCTTGGTCACCTCCCTGACTAAGGCCCTTCTCCCTTGATCGCTCAGTTTAGACAGATGGCCAGCTCTAGACAAGAGTCCTGGTAGATCCCAACTTCTTCCATTTATGGATGATAGCGCCCACTGTGCTCATTGGGACCTTCAAACCAGTAGAAATATTTCTGTACTCTTCCCCAGATTTGTGCCTCAAGGCAATCCTGTGTCGGAGGTCTACAGACAATTCCTTTGACTTCAAGCTTGGTTTGTGCTCTGACTGTCAACTGTGGGACCTTATATGTAGACAGGTGTGTGTCTTTCCAAATCATGTCCAAATTAACTGAAATTACCCCAGGTGGACTTCAATTAAGCTGTAGAAACATCTCAAGGATGATCAGTGGAAACAGGAGGCATCTGAACTCAATTTTGAGCTCCATGGCAAAGGTTGTGAATACTTGTGTACATATGATTTCTTAGTTTTTTTCATTTTAATACATTTTCAAAAATTAAAAAAAAAACAACCTTATTTTACATGGTCATTATGGGGTATTGTGTGTAGAATTTTGAAGAAAAAATGAATTTACTCCATTTTGGAATAAGGCTGTAACATAACAAAATGTGGAAAAGGTGAATCGCTGTGAATACTTTCCAGATGCTCTGTATTTCATATTTATTTGGGTTTACTTGCTTTACTACCTGAGCTGGTGAGAGACTGACAGGATGTGGACTTTCCAATCAGGGTAAGAAGATTAGCAGCAGCGACCCAGCCCTCCTTAAATGTACTCAAGTTACGTATAAACCTGCATGAACACACAGACACGTCAAATTAAAGATGGTACCACCTCTGTAATATGATATTAATTCAAGTGTGGAACAATAAGGCTGTCATCTCACCACTGCCCATCCTCCCCCTCCTTCACCAGCTGAACCATGTCTCCAGTCTTCACCGAGAGGTCTTGATCTCCACCTATCTCGCAGTCGGTCATCACTGTATATTTTCCAGGGCACTGTTCAAATCAAAGGTAGGAAAACAGAAAAGGGTGTACAGAGAATCAGCAGACCAGTGTTTATACCTTTGTCAAGTGCAAACATTCATCCACTTAGAGACCTAAATGTATTCATTTATTCCCTGTTTTGGTAATGAACTTGGGCAGCAAAATTGGAAATGAATGGGTGAGTGAGTGAGTCCATCCCAGCCAGCATGTGCAGACAATAACTCAAAAACATTAAATGCTGTCATCTTGTAATTTATCAAACAAAAAGAAGATATAATGAGTAGAAACCCTGTTGCATGTGTTGATCTTTGATCCACCAGACTGATTGGAAGAACAGCTTTGTTTTGCCTATGCAATATCCTATAGAAGTGTGTGCCACGCTGCCACCTGCTGGATGGTTAGGATGGGCGCCTGCATACAGATAGGTGTCAGTTAAGTTATGGATGGTTAGTAAATGTTGATTAAAATGTGAAAAATGTAGTTTGTTGTATGCCTCCTGAACACTGGACATGTTGTGTGCTTGCTACTCTGATCTGCACATTTAAAGTAGACCTGCATTGAAATAAATGTGGTCAGATTTCAGAAAGAAATAGCTGATATGTATTTATAAGACCCTTGTGAATGCAGTAAAGTAAATCTGTAAGCCCAAATTTGTAATTCAGCGGAGAAATCTTCGTTTAAAAATGACAAATTTGCAGCTAAAATTTAGCCCTCTGTGAAAACAGTTTGTACAGCCGTATCATTTCCATGATGTCAGGGACAAGACGATGCGCTCCCGCCTTCAGTCCGATCCCGCATTGAAATTGATTTTATCTGTTATAATGTTACTTATACAACCCCTGGCAAAATTATGGAATCACCGGCCTCGGAGGATGTTCATTCAGTTGTTTAATTTTGTAGAAAAAAAGCAGATCACAGACATGACACAAAACTAAAGTCATTTCAAATGGCAACTTTCTGGCTTTAAGAAACACTATAAGAAATCAAGAAAAAAAGATTGTGGCAGTCAGTAACGGTTACTTTTTTAGACCAAGCAGAGGAAAAAATATGGAATCACTCAATTCTGAGGAAAAAATTATGGAATCACCCTGTAAATTTTCATCCCCAAAACTAACACCTGCATCATATCAGATCTGCTCGTTAGTCTGCATCTAAAAAGGAGTGATCACACCTTGGAGAGCTGTTGCACCAAGTGGACTGACAGAATCATGGCTCCAACACGAGAGATGTCAATTGAAACAAAGGAGAGGATTATCAAACTCTTAAAAGAGAGTAAATCATCACGCAATGTTGCAAAAGATGTTGGTTGTTCACAGTCAGCTGTGTCTAAACTCTGGACCAAATACAAACAACATGGGAAGGTTGTTAAAGGCAAACATACTGGTAGACCAAGGAAGACATCAAAGCGTCAAGACAGAAAACTTAAAGCAATATGCCTCAAAAATCGAAAAATGTACAACAAAACAAATGAGGAATGAATGGGAGGAAACTGGAGTCAACGTCTGTGACCGAACTGTAAGAAACCACCTAAAGGAAATGGGATTTACATACAGAAAAGCTAAACGAAAGCCATCATTAACACCTAAACAGAAAAAAAGCAAGGTTACAATGGGCTAAGGAAAAGCAATCGTGGACTGTGGATGACTGGATGAAAGTCATATTCAGTGATGAATCTCGAATCTGCATTGGGCAAGATGATGATGCTGGAACTTTTGTTTGGTGCTGTTCCAATGAGATTTATAAAGATGACTGCCTGAAGAGAACATGTAAATTTCCACAGTCATTGATGATATGGGGCTGCATGTCAGGTAAAGGCACTGGGGAGATGGCTGTCATTACATCATCAATAAATGCACAAGTTTATGTTGATATTTTGGACAATTGAAAGGATGTTTGGGGATGATGAAATCATTTTTCAAGATGATAATGCATCTTGCCATAGAGCAAAACTGCAAAACATTCCTTGCAAAAAGACACATAGGGTCAATGTCATGGCATAGGGTCAATGTCAATGAGCAGATCTGATTTGATGCAGGTGTTAATTTGGGGGATGAAAATTTACAGGGTGATTCCATAATTTTTTCCTCAGAATTGAGTGATTCCATATTTTTTTCCTCTGCTTGGTCTAAAAAAGTAACCGTTACTGACTGCCACAATCTTTTTTTCTTGATTTCTTATAGTGTTTCTTAAAGCCAGAAAGTTGCCATTTGAAATGACTTTAGTTTTGTGTCATGTCTGTGATCTGCTTTTTTCCTACAGAATTAAACAACTGAATGAACATCCTCCGAGGCCGGTGATTCCATAATTTTTGCCAGGGGTTGTACACATCCTGGTTTCAACATCCAAAAGTAAGCTGCAATGAATGTGAGATACAGATCTGTGTGCTCAGATCAGCAATGACATCGACAGCGGGCGCCGTTCTTCCTCTCCTGCTCTCTGCCTCCGCTGTGCTTATTAAGTCTGCGGGCTCGTTAACGAGCTCATTAACCGCCGACGTGGGCCACTCACACCGCCTGTGTCTGCTTCGCGGTGTTGTGCCAGATTCAGCGCACAACACCGGCATCACCTCTCTGTCTACTGAATGGAGCTGCAGCACACTTGGCACAAGTCCTGAGATTACGCTCGCTGTTTTAATGCGAAGAGGCCGGTACACCTGTTGCTGCAAGGACAGACTTCTTGCGGCAAAATCCACAGCACCGCACGTCTCGGCAATCGGAGCCCCAGAGCTCCATGGACGCTGAGAGAGGTTTATATATTTTCAAACTGGGATTCTTTGCGGGTCTCGCCTCCATATCCCGCGATGGTACCGGAGGCGAAAGACAGTAGATTTTCATTGCGACACCACTCAATCAAACGGGCGTATGAAAAAGTCCCCCAAAATAATTTTCAAGCACAAATAAAAGAAATGTGTACTCACCAAACGTGCCGCAAGACAATATGAAGTTTTAAAAAAAGTAGATCCTTCCGTATAAGACAAGAAAAAGGTGCAGATGCAAACTGACGTAAATCCACAAATTACAGCTGGCGCGCAATGCATGCTGGGAGATAGGGTCTTCTCTGTGACGTCTCGGCAGCGTCCATGATGAGAGGGACAGTTTTGCGGAGGGCTAAATGTTAGCTGTAAATTTGTCATTTTTAAATGAAGATTTCTCTGTTGAATGACAGATCTGGGCTTCCAGATTTACTTTACTACATTCAGAAGGATCTTATGTGTAAATGTAAGTCATTTTTTGGTCCAAAGATCTGACTGCATTTATTTCAATGCAGTTCTCCTTTAACAAGTTAGCAACTGGGGGGAGAGACAAGATGCCCACGATGTGAGGAAATATGGGTATGAATAGCAAAGGATAAGAAAGTAAATCTGGAATAAACAAATAGATTGAGAAGTAGGTGGGGTGTCCAAAACATTTCATCTGTACTGCAAATTAGTGATGGAAGGCAGTGCGCTAAATGGGACATCAATACATCACCAACTGCTTTGAAATGAACACTTTGAATTGTTCCAGTTGATTTGGTATAGAAACATATTGTAACTCAAATGACTGAACTACAACTGCGCTGTTTTTAAAATTCATATTTCAAAGGATTAGAACATGTGTTGATTGTTATTAGTTGTGTGGCAAACATGGCCATCAACGTCTAGAAGCTTGATGGTACAGATTGTCAGTTACTGATAATAAAAAGGTGAAGGTCTGTATGTCAGTATGCTCAGTGGGTTCATTTATTTTGCTTCTGCAGCTTATCAGAGTCTGGGCTTGTGGTGGCAGCAGAGCAAGCAGCTCATCCCGCACTTCTCTTCTCAGTTTTTTCTCTCTGTTTAAGGTGGAGCTCTATCCAGAGATGGGAGTTGTATTTCTGTTGGTGACCCTCCTGTCCTGTGCGCCAATAGCATTTCTTGTATAGAGGGCTTGCCTCTACTGGTGGTTGGCTCTCACTGCGGTATTGTATCACTTCCTGTTCCGGAGCACAGCGGTGTTTTGCTGTATCTGTTAGCTGTTTAATCTGCGCAGTTAGATTGATCTAGTTAACTAGATAACGATTTGTTTCACAGTGTAATCTTCACGTGCCTTAACTAAAGCACTTCCTCTGCTGAATCACCTCTAAATTATTTACACATTATTCACTTTGTGTGTTTTTAGGAATCCGCTAGCTTAGCGCAGCTACTAGCTCTTAGCCGATTTAGCATGGCGGTTTCTCCTGTCTCTCCTGCACTTTTCTGCTCTGGGTGTGAAATGTTTAGTTATTCCTCGGCCTCCTTTAGCAGTAACGGTACTTGTAATAAGTGTAGCTTATTCGTAGCTTTGGAGGCCAGGCTGGGCGAATTGGAGACTCGACTCCGCACAGTGGAAAATTCTACAGCTAGCCAGGCCCCTGTAGTCGGTGCGGACCAAGGTAGCTTAGCCGCCATTAGTTCCCTTCCAGCAGATCCCGAGCAGCCGGGAAAGCAGGCCGACTGGGTGACTGTGAGGAGGAAGCGTAGCCCTAAACAGAAGCCCCGTGTACACCGCCAACCCGTTCACATTTCTAACCGTTTTTCCCCACTCGACGACACACCCGCCGAGGAACAAACTCTGGTTATTGGCGACTCTGTTTTGAGAAATGTGAAGTTAGCGACACCAGCAACCATAATCAATTGTCTTCCGGGGGCCAGAGCAGGCGACATTGAAGGAAATTTGAAACTGCTGGCTAAGGCTAAGCGTAAATTTGGTAAGATTGTAATTCACGTCGGCAGTAATGACATCTGGTTACGCCAATCGGAGGTCACTACAATTAACATTGAATCGGTGTGTAACTTTGCAAAAACAATGTCAGACTCTGTAGTTTTCTCTGGGCCCCTCCCCAATCGGACCGGGAGTGACATGTTTAGCCGCATGTTCTCCTTGAATTGCTGGCTGTCTGAGTGGTGTCCAAAAAATGAGGTGGGCTTTATAGATAATTGGCAAAGCTTCTGGGGAAAACCTGGTCTTGTTAGGAGAGACAGCATCCATCCCACTTTGGATGGAGCAGCTCTCATTTCTAGAAATCTGGCCAATTTTCTTAAATCCTCCAAACCGTGACTATCCAGGGTTGGGACCAGGAAGCAGAGTTGTAGTCTTACACACCTCTCTGCAGCTTCTCTCCCCCTGCCATCCCCTCATTACCCCATCCCCGTAGAGATGGTGCCTGCTCCCAGACCACCAATAACCAGTAAAAATCTATTTAAGCATAAAAATTCAAAAAGAAAAAAATAATATATCACCTTCAACTGCACCACAGACTAAAACAGTTAAATGTGGTCTATTAAACATTAGGTCTCTCTCTTCTAAGTCCCTGTTAGTAAATGATATAATAATTGATCAACATATTGATTTATTCTGCAGCAGGGGTGGTGGCCAAGTGGTTAATGTGCTTGGTTTCAGTTCAGAAGGTTCTGGGTTCAAATCCCACCCCTGCCACATTTCTCCATGTAATGTGGAGCTGCGTCAGGAAGGGCATCCAGCGTAAAAGTTGTGCCAATTCAACATGCAGATCCACCTTGGATTTGCTGTGGCGACCCCGAGTGCAAACAAGGGAGCAGCCGAAGGGACTTTACTTTTTTTATTGATTTATTCTGCCTTACAGAAACCTGGTTACAGCAGGATGAATATGTTAGTTTAAATGAGTCAACACCCCCGAGTCACACTAACTGCCAGAACGCTCGTAGCACGGGCCGAGGTGGAGGATTAGCAGCAATCTTCCATTCCAGCTTATTAATTAATTAAAAACCCAGACAGAGCTTTAATTCATTTGAAAGCTTGACTCTTAGTCTTGTCCATCCAAATTGGAAGTCCCAAAAACCAGTTTTATTTGTTATTATCCATCGTCCACCTGGTCGTTACTGTGAGTTTCTCTGTGAATTTTCAGACCTTTTGTCTGACTTAGTGCTTAGCTCAGATAAGATAATTATAGTGGGCGATTTTAACATCCACACAGATGCTGAGAATGACAGCCTCAACACTGCATTTAATCTATTATTAGACTCAATTGGCTTTGCTCAAAATGTAAATGAGTCCACCCACCACTTTAATCATATCTTAGATCTTGTTCTGACTTATGGTATGGAAATTGAAGACTTAACAGTATTCCCTGAAAACTCCCTTCTGTCTGATCATTTCTTAATAACATTTACATTTACTCTGATGGACTACCCAGCAGTGGGGAATAAGTTTCATTACACTAGAAGTCTTTCAGAAAGTGCTGTAACTAGGTTTAAGGATATGATTCTTCTTTATGTTCTCTAATGCCATATACCAACACAGTGCAGAGTAGCTACCTAAACTCTGTAAGTGAGATAGAGTATCTCGTCAGTAGTTTTACATCCTCATTGAAAACAACATTGGATGCTGTAGCTCCTCTGAAAAAGAGAGCTTTAAATCAGAAGTGCCTGACTCCGTGGTATAACTCACAAACTTGCAGCTTAAAGCAGATAACCCGTAAGTTGGAGAGGAAATGGCGTCTCACTAATTTAGAAGATCTTCATTTAGCCTGGAAAAAGAGTCTGTTGCTCTATAAAAAAGCCCTCCATAAAGCTAGGACATCTTACTACTCATCACTAATTGAAGAAAATAAGAACAACCCCAGGTTTCTTTTCAGCACTGTAGCCAGGCTGACAAAGAGTCAGAGCTCTATTGAGCCGAGTATTCCTTTAACTTTAACTAGTAATGACTTCATGGCTTTCTTTGCCAATAAAAGTTTAACTATTAGAGAAAAAATTACTCATAACCATCCCAAAGACGTATCGTTATCTTTGGCTGCTTTCAGTGATGCCGGTATTTGGTTAGACTCTTTCTCTCCGATTGTTCTGTCTGAGTTATTTTCATAGTTACTTCCTCCAAACCATCAACATGTCTATTAGACCCCATTCCCTACCAGTGCTCAAGGAAGCCCTACCATTAATTAATGCTTCGATCTTAAATATGATCAGTCTATCTTTATTAATCTATCTTTATTGGCTATGTACCACAGGCTTTTAAGGTGGCAGTAATTAAACCATTACTTAAAAAGCCATCACTTGACCCAGCTATCTTAGCTAATTATAGGCCAATCTCCACCTTCCTTTTCTCTCTCAAAAATTCTTGAAAGGTAGTTGTAAAACAGCTAACTGATCATCTGCAGAGGAATGGTCTATTTGAAGAGTTTCAGTCCGGTTTTAGAATTCATCATAGTACAGAAACAGCATTAGTGAAGGTTACAAATGATCTTTCTTATGGCCTCAGACAGTGGACTCATCTCTGGTGCTTGGTTCTATTAGACCTCAGTGCTGCTTTTGATACTATTGACCATAAAATTTTATTATAGAGATTAGAGCATGCCATAGGTATTAAAGGCACTGTGCTGCAGTGGTTTGAATCATATTTATCTAATAGATTACAATTTGTTCATGTAAATGGGGAATCTTCTTCACAGACTAAGGTTAATTATGGAGTTCCACAAGGTTCTGTGCTAGGACCAATTTTATTCACTTTATACATGTTTCTCTTAGGCAGTATTATTAGACGGCATTGCTTAAATTTTCATTGTTACGCAGATGATACCCAGCTTTATCTATCCATGAAGCCAGAGGACACACACCAATTAGCTAAACTGCAGGATTGTCTTACAGACATAAAGACATGGATGACCTCTAATTTCCTGCTTTTAAACTCAGATAAAACTGAAGTTATTCTACTTGGCCCCACAAATCTTAGAAACATGGTGTCTAACCAGATCCTTACTCTGGCTGGCATTACCCTGACCTCTAGTAATACTGTGAGAAATCTTGGAGTCATTTTTGATCAGGATATGTCATTCAATGCACATATTAAACAAATATGTAGGACTGCTTTTTTGCATTTGCGCAATATCTCTAAAATTAGAAAGGTCTTGCTCAGAGTGATTGCTGAAAAACTAAATTCATGCATTTATTTCCTCTAGGCGGGACTATTGCAATTCATATTATCAGGTTGTCCTAAAAGTTCCCTGAAAAGCCCTTCAGTTAATTCAAAATGCTGCAGCTAGAGTGCTAACAGGGACTAGAAGGAGAGATATCTCACCGTATTGGCCCTCTCTCATTGTTTCCTGTTAATTCTAGAATAGAATTTAAATTCTCTTCTACTTATAAGGTTTTGAATAATCAGGTCCCATCTTATCTTAGGGACCTCATAGTACCATATCACCCCAATAGAGCGCTTCACTGTCAGACCTGCAGGCTTACTTGTAGTTCCTAGGGTTGTAAGAGTAGAATGGGAGGCAGAGCTTCAGCTTTCAGTTCTCTCCTCAGCCCAAACCAGTCCAGCAGAAGACTGCCCCTCACTGAGCCTGGTCTGGCTGGAAGTTTCTTCCTGTTTAAAAGGGAGTTTTTCCTTCCCACTGTTGCCAGTGCTTTGCTCACAGGGGCCGTTTTGACCGTTGGGGTTTTTCCGTAATTATTGTATGGCCTTGCCTTACAATATAAGGCGCCTTGGGGCAACTGTTTGTTGTGATTTGGCGCTATATAAATAAAATTGATTTGATTTGATTTGTATATTCTTCCGTGAATTGTTCTGTGAATTGTTCTGTAATTTATGTTTGTAGCATGGCCCAAGCAGAGGGTCCCCCCCTTTGAGTCTGGTCTCCTTGAGGTTCTCTTCCCAGAGGGAGTTTTTCCTTACCACTGTTGCCTCTGTGGGTTGGTAAGGTTAGACCTTTACCTGTGTGAATCGCTTTGAGGCAACTCTGTTGTGATTTGGCGCTATATAAATGAAAAATAAATTGAAAAATTTATTGAAATTCTCTACCTTCAGCCAAGTTCTCTAACCATTAATGGAGGATCTTGAGGCATTCCCAAGCCAGCTGGGAAATATAATCCCTCCAGCATGTCCTGGAGCCTCCTCCCCAGTTGGCCATGCCTTCAAGATCTCCTGAGGAAGATGATAAAAGGAATCCTCATCAGATGCCCAAACCACCTCAACTGGCCCTTTCGATGAGAAGAAGCAATGGCTCTACTCTGAGTCCCTCCTGGATAGATGAGCTTCTCACCCTGTCCCGGAGCGTAAGCCCAGATACCCAATGGAGGAATCTTATTCTGCCGCTTGTATCAACGACTTTATTCCTTCCGTCATTACCCAAAGTTCATGACCATAGTGAGGATATAGGAATGTAAATCAACTGGATAATTGAGTCTCACTTTTAGGCTCCTTAGCGGTTTCTTCTTAAAGCAGGCGTACAGCGTCCGTAAAACATCAGATGTCACCCCAGTCCATCTATCAATTCATGCTCCAACCTGCCCCCACTCCTGAACAAGACAACAACTCTTCCACTTGAGGCAATAACTCAAGGTGAGCGTCCACCCTTTTCCAACAGAGGACCATGGTCTTGAAAGTGCTGATTCTAATCCCAGTCAATCACACTCTGCCTCAAACATGCTCAGTGCATATTGGAGGTCACAGCCTGATGAAGCCAACAGAACCACATCATCTGCAAAAGCAGAGATGCTGCTTTTTTTTTAATGATCGTGCACTATGATCTCTTTACGGTGACAGCTGGAAGTTTTGTCCAAGGTTTGAATGAGGGTTGTGTGGGTGCTTTCCTGGTATCATTACTGAATTTGTGTAAGTTTGTTAGGGTGATGCAGGGCAGCAGTATTTTTACACTGAGGATTAGCCGCACTCACAAAACTGCATGGAAGGTCCATTTCTCAGAACCAAAGTCTACCTTCTACCTTCACATAGTGACTGTAAGGGGCAATGAATGGGCATGAGACAAGTCTCTGAGTAGTTGTCAGAACTATTTTGCCCCAAATTAATGTTACAAAATAGCTCACCAGTTTCTTTCCTCCTTCATCGTCTGGGTCAGAGTTAAGAAGTTCCTCAGCACTTGACATATCCATCGTCTTTCTTCTGAGGCATCCAGCAACAGGGATCCTTAGTCCAACCTGATTTGATATGAGAGCGACAAAGAGAAACACGCGTGTGTTATTCATAGTGCATCATCTACAAGTACTGCCTGAGAAGTCTACGAGTGTGAATGGTGAGCGAAAGAATGAAAACCCTCCTTTCAAGAGAAGAAAACAGTTGACCAAGTGAACCCCAGTGACACGATCAGTCTCAAAACAATTACAAAAACCTGTAAGAATTATAAGTCGAATGCAAATTCTAAACCAGAGGTCTCAAACTGGTAGCCTGAAGGAAAGGATGTGACCAAAGACCGGCGGTTAAGGCCCAGGAATGCCTGTTCCATGGAGGTAATTTACTGGCTCTGTTGTTCCAGGATCATTTTTAATGAATGTTTTCATTTATTTTAAGTGGCTATGTGCTTGCTGCAATCACAGTTAATTGTTTCTTGGCTGAGCACATCTCACTTAGTTAATTAGCAGGGTGGAGCATGGAGAGTTGGAAAACATTCAGGACATGTCATCTCAAGGAGCAGGGTTGATGACACCCTTTAGCTGATGAAGGTACACCTTATGAGGTCTGTCAATAAAGTATAGGTCCTTTTTATTTTTTCAAAACTATATGGATTTCTTCATATGTTTTTACGTCAGACATGCTTGAACCCTCGTGCGCATGCGTGAGTTTTTTCCACGCCTGTCGGTGACGTCATTCGCCTGTGAGCACTCCTTGTGGGAGGAGTCGTCAGCCCCTTGTCGGAATTCTTTGTCTGAGAAAGTTGCTGAGAGACTGGCGCTTTGTTGATCAAAATTTTTTTCTAACCTGAGACACATAGAAGTGGACACGGTTCGAAAAATTAAGCTGGTTTTCAGTGAAAATTTTAACGGCTGATGAGAGATTTTGAGGTGATACTGTCGCTTTAAGGACTTCCCACGGTGTGAGACGTCGCGCAGCGCTCCCAGGCGCCGTCGTCAGCCTGTTTCAAGCTGAAAGCCTCCACATTTCAGGCTCTATTGATCCAGGACGTCGTGAGAGAACAGAAGAAGTTTCAGAAGAAGTCGGTTTCAGCATTTTATCCGGATATTCCACTGTTAAAGGAGATTTTTTTTATGAAAGACGTGCGGACGGATTGCAGCGTCGGCTCGCAGCCGCCGCGACGCTCCACCGCAACACTCCGCCACAGGAAAAACACCTCTGTTGGAAGCCTTAAGGACAAGTTGGAACATGTCCAGCTGTTAAACAATTTCTCATATACTCACTCCACTGAAAGCCATCAAAAGCCGCCTGGATTTTACAAATGGTTATCAACACGGAGGTGTTTTTCCTGTGCCGCCGCACCGCGCCGGGCTGCGTCCTGACGCGCGGACCCGTCCGCACGTTCTTTCATTAAAAAATCTCCTTTAACAGTGGAATATCCGGATAAAATGCTTGAAACCGACTTCTTCTGAAACTTCTCTGTTCTCTCACTACTGTCCTGGATCAATAGAGCCTGAAATGTGGAGTTGTTCAGCTTGAAACAGGCTGAAGACGGCGCCTGGAGCGCTTCGCGACGTCCCACTGCGTGGGGGAAGTCCTTAAAGCGACAGTATCACCTCAAAATCTCTCATCAGCGGTTAAAATTTTCACTGAAAACCAGCTTAATTTTCGAACCGTGTCCACTTCGATGTGTCTCACAGGTTTAGAAAAAACTTTGATCAAACAAAGCGCCAGTCTCTCAGCAACTTCTCAGACAAAGGAATTCCGACGAGGGGCTGGACGGACTCCTCCCACAAGGAGTGCTCACAGTCGAATGACGTCACCGACAGGCGTGGAAAAACTCACGCATGCGCACGAGGGTTAGCATTCTGACGTAAAAACATATGAATGAAATCCATATAGTTTTTTGAAAAAATAAAAAGACCTATACTTTATTGACAGCCCTCGTACTTCTGGGTTTACAGGTTTTCCTTTACTCTCAATCCAAAAGCATTTTCACCTTATGACATCACAAAGCTCGGATGAGAAAAGTGCTCCTTGATTGTCAATACTAATCTGAGTTTGAGACCAATGGTACACTCTACCGGGGGTATTTCTAACTGTTAGTGGAGCGTGCAGCTACGAGAGAAAACCTGTAAAGGGAAAACCAGACAGTTTGACAGGCCAAATGTTCCCGGTGTACCTCTCTGTTTTGCCTGTAAGAGACTGGAAGTGCTGAACCACCTGACTCTGCTGAGGTAGAGAGGAGGAGGACCTGCATCTGTAGGACAGCAGCAGGTCATGGAGACATCACTCACACCTGCTTGTAGTTACATCCATTGAAACTCTCCAGAGACATTTAGAAACCTTCTCTGGAAGCTCTTTAGAAATGAACAACTAAACTACACAATATGAACATAGTGAACGAATCTGGATGTTTCTGGCATGGAAGGAGTACATCTAACTACCTTTGAAGCCAAATGGCATTGGGTCACTCTGGCGTTTGGTCTTGTGATCTGGGCTGGTGGGAGATCCTACCAGCAGGAAAAGAAAAGAAGAGACAAAACACAATAATGACCAAAGTATCACCACTCAAAATAATAAGCTGCAAGAACTCTGAGTTTTGTTGAAAGTGACAGGCACAGTGATGTCACAGCTAGAATGGTGTCACAACTGTGCTCCTGGTCAAGTTCATGAGACCATCACATTGGTCCTGCTGTGATCTAACAGTCCCAGAGAATTATGGTTTGTCAATTATTTCTTCATCCTATTGAGAATAAGAAGTTTCTAAGATGGCCAGATCACAGCAGGACCATTGAAAGCAGTAATGTGACAGTCTCATAGACTTGCCCTCTTGGAGGTCACCTGCCAGCATGCTTTCCACCCACTATAGTAACTACGTCAGGTGTGCTCAGCCAATTAAGAGTGAGGAAACACCAGAAGGGACTACTCAGAAAACATGCAGGGTAGGTGAGCTCCATGAACAGGGTGGGAGAACCTCTGAGCTACAGAAGACAAGAAACACACAATCAGAGGTAAACAAGGGCTGGCTAATTCTCCTAAGAAGAACAACCCTGATTCAAAATGTATTATGGAATGAAACCAAGTTCTCCACAATGATACCTTGTGACAGGAGGGCTGTCAGGGGAAAGGTTAAACTTTTATCATCAGCAGTTGAGGGTTCTGTGAATGGAAGCATGCAATGTTTGATTTGAAGCAAATATCCTGAACATGTCATGAATTAATTGCTCAGAGCAATTCTTTCTTCATCACTAGTGTGGAGCCCCTGCAGTGGCGGCACAGATTCACTACCTCAGCAAAACACCATAGTCAGTCAGTGACCTGTTGCAAAGTAAAGTGTTGTTGATAGTTTCCAACAGACAGATTGACAGTGGTGGATCTGGAGTAGGGGTTGGTACCCACACCTTGAACCGCTGTCCAAAGGTGTGATACAATAATAGAAAAGGCTTACATAAACAGGCTGATGATGAACACTGCTGCAGTGCAGAATTAGAACATTCATTGTTTAAAATAAAAATTGTGTGAGCCTTTTCCCCTCCATTCCCACAGATTGTTTTGAATGGAGGGGAAAAGGCTACAGATTTTTGAAAATTTCTATACCAGACCCTCTAGTCAATACCCTACCAAGTCACAACCATACCCCCACCCCTCACCTGAAGCTAGATCCACCCCCTGATTTCACTTTTTCCACATTCAGCATCCATGTTCTTTAAATAGCATGTGTCCTTTGTGCTCATCTGATACATCCACGACTGTTTTGGACATGAGGAATGGCCAGGAAAAGTGGATTGGAGTCATGAAGCAGCAGAAAAGACTGCACCATAAACCAGAATCTGGTCAAAAGTCAAGTACTGAATTTGCTGCTGCTTACATGGTGTAATTTTCAGATACGCTTTACATAGTTGGGTTCACGTTACTCGCTTGTACATGCATGGATTCACATTACTCGATCCAAACCACAACGAAACTCAAATCGAAAACAAAAACCTGACATCAGTGTAAAATCCATGTGGAGGAGGTGTTTGCAGAAAAGAGCCTTCACCTGCTTCACCTCAGGGAGCTTTGGTGGCTACTCCTGTAAATGCTTGTACATGTTGACAATTTGTGCACAGGTCCATTTCCTTGCCAGAAAACCCTTCACTTGAGTCCCCCCATTTAAATAGCAATGTGCTATATTCCATCAGACCAGGTTCTTACAGGGAATGACAGATAGCAATCTGAGTAATTTATTTAATTATTTTATACTTAAATGGATGGCCTGATACATGTAATAAAATTTTGCATAGGCCTGGATAATGGAGTGAAAACAAGGATTTTTTTTCAAACAAGATTTCGCATTTGGTGCTTTTGTGATGGTAAATATTCCATGAGTGCTCTTCATCAATTTAACTTGTTTGCACAAGGGACTACAGATTAACAAGGTGACTCCTGGTTGAACATCAAAGCCTTGCTGAGATATGTTCTCTGTTTTTGAGAATGTGAAGTTAGCGACACCAGCAACCATAGTCAATTGTCCTCCGGGGCCAGAGCAGGCGACACTGAAGGAATTTGAAACTGCTGGCTAAGGCTAAGCGGAAATTTGGGTAAGATTGTAATTCACGTCGGCAGTATGACACACCGGTTACGTCAATCGGAGGTCCTAAAATTAACATTGAATCGGTGTGTAACTTTGCAAAAACAATGTCGGACTCTGTAGTTTTCTCTGGGCCCCTCCCCAATCGGACCGGGAGTGACATGTTTAGCCGCATGTTCTCCTTGAATTGCTGGCTGTCTGAGTGGTGTCCAAAAAAATGAGGTGGGCTCTATAGATAATTGGCAAAGCTTCTGGGGGAAAACCTGGTCTTGTTAGGAGAGACGGCATCCTATCCCACTTTGGATGGAGCAGCTCTCATTTCTAGAAATCTGGCCAATTTTCTTAAATCCTGCAAACCGTGACTATCCAGGGTTGGGACAGGAAGCAGAGTTGTTAGTCTTAACACCTCTCTGCAGCTTCTCTCCCCCTGCCATCCCCTCATTACCCATCCCCATGGAGACGGTGCCTGCTCCCAGACCACCAATACCGTAAAATCTATTTAAGCATAAAAATTCAAAAGAAAAAAATAATATAGCACCTTCAACTGCACCACAGACTAAAACAGTTAAATGTGGTCTATTAAACATTAGGTCTCTCTCTTCTAAGTCCCTGTTATGTAAATGATATAATAATTGACCAAAATATTGATTTATTCTGCCTTAAAGAAACCTGGTTACAGCAGGATGAATATGTTAGTTTAAATGAGTCAACACCCCCCGAGTCACACTAACTGCCAGAATGCTCGTAGCACGGGCCGAGGCGGAGGATTAGCAGCATCTTCCATTCCAGCTTATTAATTAATCAAAAACCCAGACAGAGCTTTAATTCATTGAAAGCTTGACTCTTAGTCTTGTCCATCCAAATTGAAGTCCCAAAACCCAGTTTTATTTGTTATTATCTATCGTCCACCTGGTCGTTACTGTGAGTTCTCTGTGAATTTTCAGACCTTTTGTCTGACTTAGTGCTTAGCTCAGATAAGATAATTATAGTGGGCGATTTTAACATCCACACAGATGCTGAGAATGACAGCCTCAACACTGCATTTAATCTATTATTAGACTCAATTGGCTTTGCTCAAAATGTAAATGAGTCCACTCACCACTTTAATCATATCTTAGATCTTGTTCTGACTTATGGTATGGAAATTGAAGACTTAACAGTATTCCCTGAAAACTCCCTTCTGTCTGATCATTTCTTAATAACATTTACATTTACTCTGATGGACTACACAGCAGTGGCGAATAAGTTTCATTACACTAGAAGTCTTTCAGAAAGTGCTGTAACTAGGTTTAAGGATATGATTCCTTCTTTATGTTCTCTAATGCCATATACCAACACAGTGCAGAGTAGCTACCTAACTCTGTAAGTGAGATAGAGTATCTCGTCAATAGTTTTACAATCCTCATGAAGACAACTTTGGA
The DNA here is from genome assembly GCF_902500255.1 of Thalassophryne amazonica. NCBI lineage: Eukaryota > Metazoa > Chordata > Actinopteri > Batrachoidiformes > Batrachoididae > Thalassophryne > Thalassophryne amazonica. The sequence continues at coordinate 16,816,656 of NC_047116.1, forward strand.
TGCTGTAGCTCCTCTGAAAAAGAGAGCTTTAAATCAGAAGTGCCTGACTCCGTGGTATAACTCACAAACTCGCAGCTTAAAGCAGATAACCCGTAAGTTGGAGAGGAAATGGCGTCTCACTAATTTAGAAGATCTTCACTTAGCCTGGAAAAAGAGTCTGTTGCTCTATAAAAAAAAAGCCCTCCGTAAAGCTAGGACATCTTACTACTCATCACTAATTGAAGAAAATAAGAACAACCCCAGGTTTCTTTCAGCACTGTAGCCAGGCTGACAAAGAGTCAGAGCTCTATTGAGCCGAGTAGTTCCTTTAACTTTAACTAGATAATGACTTCATGACTTTCTTTGCTAATAAAATTTAACTATTAGAGAAAAAAATTACTCATAACCATCCCAAGACGTATCGTTATCTTTGGCTGCTTTCAGTGATGCCGGGTAGTTGGTTAGACTCTTCTCTCCGATTGTTCTGTCTGAGTTATTTTCATTAGTTACTTCCTCCAAACCATCAACATGTCTATTAGACCCATTCCTACCAGGCTGCTCAAGGAAGCCCTACCATTAATTAATGCTTCAATCTTAAATATAATCAATCTATCTTTATTAGTTGGCTATGTACCACAGGCTTTTAAGGTGGCAGTAATTAAACCATTACTTAAAAAGCCATCACTTGACCCAGCTACCTTAGCTAATTATAGGCCAATCTCCAACCTTCCTTTTCTCTCAAAAATTCTTGAAAGGGTAGTTGTAAAACAGCTAACTGATCATCTGCAGAGGAATGGTCTATTTGAAGAGTTTCAGTCAGGTTTTAGAATTCATCATAGTACAGAAACAGCATTAGTGAAGGTTACAAATGATCTTCTTATGGCCTCAGACAGTGGACTCATCTCTGTGCTTGTTCTGTTAGACCTCGGTGCTGCTTTTGATACTGTTGACCATAAAATTTTATTACAGAGATTAGAGCATGCCATAGGTATTAAAGGCACTGCGCTGCGGTGGTTTGAATCATATTTATCTAATAGATTACAATTTGTTCATGTAAATGGGGAATCTTCTTCACAGACTAAGGTTAATTATGGAGTTCCACAAGGTTCTGTGCTAGGACCATTTTTATTCACTTTATACATGTTTCCCTTAGGCGGTATTATTAGACGGCATTGCTTAAATTTTCATTGTTACGATGATACCCAGCTTTATCTATCCATGAAGCCAGAGGACACACACCAATTAGCTAAACTGCAGGATTGTCTTACAGACATAAAGACATGGATGACCTCTAATTTCCTGCTTTTAAACTCAGATAAAACTGAAGTTATTGTACTTGGCCCCACAAATCTTAGAAACATGGTGTCTAACCAGATCCTTACTCTGGATGGCATTACCCTGACCTCTAGTAATACTGTGAGAAATCTTGGAGTCATTTTTGATCAGGATATGTCATTCAATGCGCATATTAAATATGTAGGACTGCTTTTTTGCATTTGCGCAATATCTCTAAAATTAGAAAGGTCTTGTCTCAGAGTGATGCTGAAAAACTAATTCATGCATTTATTTATCCATCTTATCTTAGGGAGCTCATAGTACCATATCACCCCAATAGAGCGCTTCGCTCTCAGACTGCAGGCTTACTTGTAGTTCCTAGGGTTTGTAAGAGTAGAATGGGAGGCAGAGCCTTCAGCTTTCAGGCTCCTCTCCTGTGGAACCAGCTCCCAATTCAGATCAGGGAGACAGACACCCTCTCTACTTTTAAGATTAGGCTTAAAACTTTCCTTTTTGCTAAAGCTTATAGTTAGGGCTGGATCAAGTGACCCTGAACCATCCCTTAGTTATGCTGTTATAGACTTAGACTGCTGGGGGGTTCCCATGATGCACTGAGTGTTTCTTTCTCTTTTTGCTCTGTATGCACCACTCTGCATTTAATCATTAGTGATTGATCTCTGCTCCCCTCCACAGCATGTCTTTTTCCTGGTTCTCTCCCTCAGCGCCAACCAGTCCCAGCAGAAGACTTCCCCTCCCTGAGCCTGGTTCTGCTGGAGGTTTCTTCCTGTTAAAAGGGAGTTTTTCCTTCCCACTGTTGCCAAGTGCTTGCTCACAGGGGGTCATTTTGACCGTTGGGGTTTTTCCGTAATTATTGTATGGCCTTGCCTTACAATATAAGGCGCCTTGGGGCAACTGTTTGTTGTGATTTGGCGCTATATAAATAAAATTGATGATGATGATGATGATGATTAATGACCTTTAGTTACCTTTCTGAGCTTTGATGTTACTGAAGCCCTGTAAAGTAAAGCGCTTTTTCAAGGCAGCTGATCTGTCTGATGTTGGGCTGGTCACAGCCTCGTCTGACCCAAAGAGGAAAAGTCAGTGGAGACAACAGAAGAAAAGAAAATAGTCAGGAAAGCAAGCAAGTTCAAGTCAAGAAGACAGAATGGATGGCGAAGGATGCTCAGAGGTAAAGTGTTTAGAACAAAGTAGAGTTTATCTTCTTGGGTAACTCTCAGATTGCCTACTGACCTTTTCCTGGGAGCTTTGGAGAAAAGGAGGAATTGGCATCAGGACTTAGGGGTTCATCTTTCTTTTCCTCCCCCTTCTTAGTTGTCTTCTGTCCAGTCTTAAGTGGACTGCAGATAGATAGAAATGGAAAGTAAAATAAAAATTCAAGAGATAAAGCACAGACAGCATTAATGGGCTTGTGAACCAGGTATGGAGTTCCATTAAATACTGTATGTTACATCTAAAACCATTTCAGGCCGAAATTGTGTTTATAGAAGAGGAATTTCTACATGGCAGCTGTATGGTGGATCTTGATGAGGTTGTATCCCCCCCGCCCTGGGCTCATTTTCTCACCATCACCGTTATTTTATCCATCCTCAGCCTCCATAGTACCCATGAGACACTATTTTTGCACTACAATGGGTTCAACTAAACAAGCTCATGCCATTGATATAACCCAAACTGCATTAGTGGGAGCTGGCCATGTTGTCCTCCTGGTTCCTGGGTCTAGTACCACTGTTGTTCACCACAGCTCAATGAGGTCATTTAAAGGGGAAGCAGAAGTGCCTGCTGACCTGAGGCTGACTGGTCCAGTGGACACAGGGGGAAACTGGAAAACCTGCTCCGGTGCCTTCTGCTGGCTGGCTTCTGAGACCCGCAAAGAAAATGAAGAGACAAAACGAGTTTCAAAAACATTGCTGAGGAATAACTGCTGTTAAATGCAAAAGGTGATTCAGAATGGGTCAAGAACATATGCTTTACCTCTGCACGCCTCCAACTGGGTTGTCAGAACCTTCCTGATCTCATTTACCCATGTGGTTTTCATGTCAGCTGTTGGTGCCTGAAATAAATAACACACGTGCAGCCATGTGTATGCCCATTCTTCAAACACATAAGAGCTTCATGGTTTTACATACCTGAACAATATAGACCTCTTCTCTGGAGTTAGACCAGATTTCAAACTTCTTATTGTCTCCCTTCGCATTTTCTGTAATGCCAATGGCACTCATCTATTAGAACACGTGGGAAAATTAGAAACCTACAACCACATTACAAAAAAGAAATGGATGACAATTCAAATCAACACTGGAGATACTCACACTCAGAGACTGCTTGAAGCTGTAGGAAGGAGCTTTTTCATAACCTTCCCCATTCTCCTCCCTCCTCTTGCAGAAGAGGAGGGCCTTCTCATGGAGGAAGAGGTGTCGCTGCATTGGCTTGAAACGGGCCAGATCCTTAACCTTTGCATGACCTTTCTTGTGCTCCGTCCACACGCTGAATGACCCTTGCATCAGCAGTTTGCCCAGCTCACTCAGATTACCCTGGCAAAAGAGTGCAGACAAGTCTACTGTCATTTGCACAACAGAGTACCCTGCACAGTTTCTCCAGTCATGCCACAGAAGCTTATAACAAGTTGTCCTGTGTCATGGTGATTTTCCATCACTAGTCTCCTTCTTGCACGGTTGCTCCGTTTGTGAGAAATGTAGCATAGTATAAGTTCTGCCAGGAAGATTTAGATTTCAAAGCTTTCTTTCAGATTCACCTAATCAATAACACATGTAATCTTTAATAGGAAGCAGCTAGTCCCTCTTTTTTATCATCAACTCACGACCAATAGCGACCATGAACTTTAAAAAAAAATGTCAATTCTAATTCATTTCTCTGTTGCTTACAGTCGCTGACCTGGATGCTACCTCCTCCACCCCACTGCCACCAGTCAGTTCCTGTTTGACATCTGAGGATAGACTCTGCCTTGTCCCTGCCTTCTTCTGACAGAAGGAAACCAAGAACTATGTATTAGATCTATTTACTCTCCATCGTGATGTTAACCACCCCCTAAGATTGTTCAAACATTTTGTACATTATCACTATGTCACAAGCCCACTGTTTTAATCTCTAGATTAGTGATTCACAATCCTGATCCTCTGGACCCAAGGTAATGCACATTTTCCATTTGTCTCTGAACTAATCAGAGCCAGGCAGCTTAGTCAGGTGTGTTCACCTAATCAACGGCTGAATGAGCAATGAACACACCCCACTCCGATTATTTCAGGAAAAAATAAAAAATGTGTAGTATTTTGGGTCCCACAAACCAGGTTTGGAAGCACTGCTCTCGACTATCATCTGTGGATGACTCACCTCATATCCAGTGATGGCAATGAGATGCATGGAGTCATTGACAGCTTTGAGGATTCCCAGAATAGATGAGAGTGCATCCTGCAGATCCTCAGACCCCTCACAGCCTTTACTGTACTTCAGCAGTTCCTGAAATTAATGGCACAAGTGACTCAGAATACTGAACAAAGGATTCAGGATTTATTGAATGGATTATTAAACAAACGAGCTAGCATTTGGCATCATACCTTCAACAGCAGCTGATATTTGGTAATTCTCTGAACGGGCTTCAGCAGATATGAATCTAAGCCAAGTTTATGCTCCAGCTTTTTCTGACATTCCTGGTGCAATACAACAAAAAGAGAATGCAGTTTTGTCAAACAAAATAAATAAAAGACAGTGGTTACTGTCCTAACTTTCTGGTTTGCCGTTTCTGTGGGCAGTTTTTCATCCTCCCCTGAAACTCTATTTTGTGGGGCACCCCAAGATTCTGTCCTTGGTCCCATTTTATTTTCCTTAAACATGTCCATTTTGGGCAGATATTTGGGCAATTAGGTATTTCCTATCACTGTTATGCAGATGTCATTTAAACCTTAAAATATTGCCACATTGACACTTTAAATTAAGTGTAATAAAAGATTTCATGGCTCATAATTTCTTCCAGGTGAAGGCCGAAAACCCCCCTCCCCACAAATTTTAATTTCTTCTCCAGCTAGTTTTGTCTCAAAAATACTGGATGATCTTGGCTCTTTCAGTTTGTCAGATCATTCATCCATAAAACATTTGTTACAACGAACCAGGCTTTGATACTGGATCAACATGTAAAGCATTTAATCATTTTGGGTCCAGAAACATAAAATACTGGTGATTGCCAGTGGTACCCCTCAGCTGCCACATCTGTGAAATCCCTGGGTAGCAGAATTCCTGTGGTGTTAGCAAGCCCTTTTTGCTTCTGACCTTGACCTTAAGTTCAAACATGGATGACCTTAAGGTCAAGGTCATCCATGTTTGAACTTGCCTGAGGTGTCTTGACTTGAAAAACCTTTCCTGTAAGTTTGGTAACCCAGGGCCTCTCCATCCCAGACCAATTATGCTAACGAGAAAATCCAAAAATTTGGCCTGTGACCTTGAGCTAAAGGTCAAGGTCATCCATTTTCAAACTTGTTTAAAATCTCAACATGATAACCCTTTTCGGTAAGTTTGGTGACCCTAGGTTTCTCCATTCCAGTGCAATTAACAAGCCAATTGTTGACAATGCCTGGCTGCCTGCCCAGCTGCCAGGGCGAGTTTACATCAAGTGGCTGAAGGGGTATCTTCAGCCACTTGATATAAACTCGCTGGCGAGTCCACAGCTGTCAAGTTGGGTGTTTGCTGCCTCTGACTTAGTTAATTAGTTGTGGGTGGAGAACGGAAAGCTGGAAAATATTCAGGGCAGGAGTAGAGTTGATGACCCCTGATACAGATGTACTCAGTCGGTGTACCTTGCATGGTTTGGTTGGCAAATTTGCTTAAAATAAGGAAGTTCTTAAATACAAAGATGTAGAATTGTGGTAATTTGAGGATGTCTCTTATGAAACTCACATTTGACTGTCAAAGGTGCAGTTTTATTTATTTATTTTCCCAATGATGTCTTGAAGATCTGAAGATGAAAGCTCTGAAGGTCTTCTCACCTGAAAAAAGGCACAGTCAGAGCACTGCCTCCACAGGCTTTCGGAGCGAGGCTTGTTATGACAGTACTTCTCATAGATCTGCAGGTCTGTCATCTGAAATGACAACACATGTTAGAAAGATCACCCCCATCTGTAGTCCGGTGGCTAAGGGACAAATTCTAGGGGAATCATGCACTTTTTACAAAAGCGCCAAAACTTTATCAGAGGTACTTTATAGTGTCCTGAAGTATATAAGATCAGGAGACATTGAATCCATAAACGTCTATACTCTAAAAACTTGGGTTTAAGAGAATCACCATTTTTAGCCTTCTACAGCATATAATTCATGACACTTTTCCAAATGTCTATTTAAGTTTATAATATAAACTTGAAGGTTATGAAAAATGTATTAAGGCTAAGTAGGGATGCTTCAAAGTGACTAAATATTGTATAACTCATTGTGAATATCAATATACCTATGCAATATAGCTGTTTGCGAGCATAGGGCAAAGGAAAGATGCTACTCATGCACTCTAACATATTTACACTCTAAAATAACAACAGTGTTTGAACGGAAAGAAATGCCTTTTTATTAATTACAAGAAATCAATTTTGTTTTTATGGCCATAACCATTTAGTTTACAATTTAAAACACTCAGTTTACCTCATGCTATATCTTCCATAACATAAAATCATGACTCTATATTTAATTTACTTAAAGTGACTGAAAGCTGTTTAAATGCATAGAAAAAGAAAGTATGCTACAAATGGACTTGAGCATAGTTTACACTCTTAAAAAATAATGGTAAATTAATGTTACAAATTAAGAACACTGTAGTTCTATAACAGTTACTTCTATAACTTAGATTCTGCATGACTATTTATGTTCAAATCCAGTAACACAAAAACTGTAGCACACTACTAGAAAGAGTAAACATTTAAACATCTTCACCACCATCATTATGTTGTTTTGTTGCAGTTTTTATAGATATTATTATTGTTATTATTATTATTGTTGTTGTTGTTGTCATTATTATTTTATGTTATTGGTATTAAGACGATTATCACCATATTTTTTAACTGAAAACATTGTAAATACCTGGTTGGCAAACTTCCTAGATATGCACAAATGTTTCATGAATATTTTTAATGAACTACTCTCTACAGCTTTCATGCTAGGAAGATCACAGTGACCTAATTTTACGTCTCAGAGGTAGAGGCCTGTTAAAGATCCCTACAGGCCTGAAATGAGTCCTGTACCTCTTTCCATTTTGAAACATACCACCCTGCTAATGTATAAGGATGTACGACAACGTATGACGCCTCACGACGGACGATACATGATCACATAAGCTCAGTATAGCTTTGCACTAGTTGCAGTAGCCATTCTCTACAGCTTAACAATGTCCAATCTTGATCACTGGCCCCCTACATAATAACCATATGATCGTATTGTTGTTCAGAACCTCCATGACCAGTAGAAGATCAAGGACCGTGACGTTGCCCGGTATGGCGGAGCCGGGGTCCCACCCTGGAGCCAGGCCTGGGGTTGGGGCTCGCGCGCGAGCGCCTGGTGGTTGGGCCTTAGCCCATGGGGCCCGGCCGGGCTCAGCCCGAAAGAGTGACATAGGCCCGCCCTCCTGTTGGTTCACCACCTGCAGAGGGGGCCATGGGGGTCGGGTATAGAGAGGATTGGGTGGCAGTCGAGGGCGGGTGGCCCGGCGGCCCGGTCAATGCTCACAGCCCCTGGCTGTTGGGACGTGGAATGTCACCTCGCTAGGGGGAAGGAGCCTGAGCTTGTGCGGGAGGTTGAGAGATACCGACTAGAGATAGTCGGGCTCACCTCCACGCACAGCTTGGGCTCTGGTACCCAACTTCTGGAGAGGGGCTGGACGCTTCATTTCTCTGGCGTCGCCCACGGGGAGAGGCGGAGAGCTGGGGTCGCACTGCTTATTGCTCCCCAGCTGAGTCGTCAAGTGTTGGAGTTCACTCCGGTGAACGAGAGGGTCGCGTCCCTACGCCTTCGGGTCGGGGACAGGTCTCTCACCGTTGTCTCGGCCTACGGGCTGAGCAGCAGTGCAGAGTACCCGACCTTCCTGGAGTCCCTGGGAGGGGTACTAGATAGCGCTCCGACTGGGGACTCCATTGTTCTCCTGGGGGATTTCAACGCCCACATGGGCGGCGACAGTGAGACCTGGAGGGGGGTGATCGGGAAGCACGGCCTCCCCGATCTGAACCAGAGTGGTGTTCAGTTGTTGGACTTCTGTGCTAGTCACAGTTTGTCCATCACGAACACCATGTTCGAGCACAAGGGTGTCCATAAGTGCACGTGGCACCAGGACACCCTGAGCTGGAGGTCGATGATCGACTTTGTAGTCGTATCATCTGACCTTCGGCCACGTGTCTCAGACACTCGAGTGACGAGAGGGGCAGAGCTGTCGACTGATCACCACCTGGTGGTGAGTTGGATCCGCTGGGAGGGTAGGAAGCCGGTAAGACCTGGCAGGCCCAAACGTATCGTGAGGGTCTGCTGGGAACGACTGGTGGAACCCTCTGTCAGCGAGGTCTTCACCTCCCACCTCCGGGAGAGCTTCTCCCAGATCCCGGGGGAGGTTGGAGACATGGAGTCCGAGTGGACCATGTTCTCCACCTCCATTGTCGATGCGGCTGCTCGTAGCTGCGGTGCAGGGTCTCTGGTGCCTGTCACGGCGGCAATCCCCGAACCCGGTGGTGGACACCGGAAGTAAGGGATGCCATCAAGCTGAAGAAGGAGTCCTACTTATCTTTGTTGGTAGGTGGGATCCCAGAGGCAGCTGACAGGTACCGGCAGGCCAAGCATGCCGCAGCTCGTGCGGTCGCAGAGGCAAAAACTCGGGTCTGGGAGGAGTTCGGGGAGGCTATGGAGGAGGACTATCGGTCGGCCTCGAAGAGATTCTGGCAAACCGTCCGACACCTCAGGAGGCGGAAGCAGCTCTCCACCAGCACTGTTTACGATGCGGGTGGGGAGCTGTTGACCCTGACTGGGGATGTTGTCGGGCGGTGGAAGGAGTACTTCGAGGATCTCCTCAATCCCATCGTCACGTCTTCCGAAGAGGAAGCAGAGACTGGGGACTCGGAGGCGGACTCATCCATTACCCAGGCTGAAGTCACCGAGGTGGTTAGAAAGCTCCTTGGTGGCAAGGCTCCTGGGGTAGATGAAATCCATCCTGAGTACCTTAAGTCTCTGGATGTTGTGGGGCTGTCTTGGCTGACATGCCTCTGCAACATCGCGTGGCGATCGGGGACAGAGCCTCTGGATTGGCAGACCGGGGTGGTGGTCCCTCTGTTTAAGAAGGGGGACCGGAGGGTGTGTTCCAACTATAGGGGGATCACACTCCTCAGCCTCCCCGGTAAGGTCTATTCCAGAGTACTGGAGAGGAGAATTCGACCGATGGTTGAACCTCAAATTCAGGAGGAGCAGTGTGGTTTTCGTCCTGGTCGCGGCACACTGGACCAGCTCTACACGCTCCATCGGGTGCTCGAGGGTTCATGGGAGTTTGCCCAACCAGTCTACATGTGTTTTGTGGATCTGGAGAAGGCATTCGACTGTGTCCCTCGGCGCACCCTGTGGGGAGTGCTCCGGGAGTACGGGGTCCGGGGTCCTTTGCTAAGGGCTATCCGGTCCCTGTACGACTGCAGCAGGAGCTTGGTTCACATTGCCGGTAGTAAGTCAAACCTGTTTCCAGTGCACGTTGGCCTCCGCCAGGGCTGCCCTTTGTCACCGGTTCTGTTCATTATTTTTATGGACAGAATTTCTAGGCGCAGCCAGGGTGTAGAGGGGGTCTGGTTTGGGAACCACAGAATCTCGTCTCTGCTGTTTGCGGACGATGTGGTTCTGTTGGCTTCGTCAAATCAGGACCTTCAGCGTGCACTGGGGCGGTTTGCAGCCGAGTGTGAAGCGTCCGGGATGAAAATCAGCACCTCCAAATCCAAGGCCATGGTTCTTGAACGGAAAAAGGTGCTTTGCCCTCTTCAGGTCGGTGGAGTGTCCTTGCCTCAAGTGGAGGAGTTTAAGTATCTCGGGGTCTTGTTCACGAGTGAGGGACGGATGGAGCGTGAGATCGATAGACGGATCGGTGCAGCATCTGCAGTGATGCGGTCGCTGTATCGGACCATCGTGGTGAAGAGAGAGCTGAGTAGGGGGGCAAAGCTCTCGATTTACCTATCGATCTACGTTCCGATCCTCACCTATGGTCATGAGATTTGGCTCATGACCGAAAGAATGAGATCGCGAGTACAAGCGGCCGAGATGAGTTTCCTCCGCAGGGTGGCTGGGCGCTTCCTTAGAGATAGGGTGAGGAGCTCGGTCACTCGGGAGGAGCTCGGAGTCGAGCCGCTGCTCCTCCACGTCGAAAGGAGTCAGTTGAGGTGGCTCGGGCATCTTTTCTGGATGCCCCCTGGACGCCTCGCTGGAGAGGTGTTCCGGGCACGTCCCACTGGGAGGAGGCCCCGGGGAAGACCCAGGACACGCTGGAGGGACTACATCTCTCGGCTGGCTTGGGAACGCCTTGGGGTTCCCCCGGAGGAGCTGGAGGAGGTGTGTGTGGATCGGGAGGTCTGGGCGGCTTTGCTTGAGCTGCTGCCCCCGCGACCCGACTCTGGATAAAGCGGAAGAAAATGGATGGATGGATGATCGTATTGTCATATGAATAGCAAAATATACACTGTATTATAATCATGTAAACACCCTTTTAAAAAAAGCAGGATACAGGGCTAAAATCAAATGTCTCCCGCTTTGACATGACTTAATATAACCTAAAGAGTCCCTGGACAAAGTTTGGCGCTTTTGTAAAAAAGTGCACGATTCTATCCCTTAACTGCTGGACTACTGGAGGAAACATCAGCAACTCTTCCGATTCACTCACCCTCTCCAAGAAGCACCTTCCAACCAGCTCTGGACAGTCTGTGTACTGCTCCAGCTCCCGAAGAAAAGTCCTAGAAACAAATGTGCCATTGATGAGAGAGAAAGAGCAAAAATGAGTGAGAGATGTGATAAAGAAAATGAGTGATGGCGGTCACAGTACTGATATAAGTAATGACAGCCAGATGGTGCTCTTTCACCTCCTGTGGAAGTGGTAGATTTCTGGCATATTTCCAAACAAGATCTCCTTTTTATTCTGCAAGGGAGCAGGGATGAGGGGAGCCATTGCTGGATTATCCATTTCAGAGGCATATCCCTGCAACACACCAAAACCAAACAGGGCTGTAGGTAGAAATAGAAAAACAGAGGTGAACTGACTCTTTTGTTTTTTACTGGTGTGTTTAAACACCTGTAAGACACAAAGCAGTTCCTCCACGTAAGCTCTTTCTGTTTCCAACAGCTCGTTCATGACATGTCTAAAGGCAGAGAAAACACAAAATACAACAAAACACACAAAATAAGACTGAATCACAAATGTTGAGAAAATTAAGTGTGGGGTGACAAATCTGACATTCCAATACACACTTCATAAGTGCTACCTATATATTTCTGACATAATGTATTAAAGGGGAACTTGAATATTTTTCAACCTTGGCTCTATTTTTAGAAGCTGTGGGGTTCATCTTTTCACTGGGGACAAAAACAATTTTTATCATAGCAGTGTTGATTTAGAATGGAAACACCATCATAGGCTAACTGCCTATAAAATGTTACAACATGGGGCAAGCTGAAACTACTCTCAGGAAACCTCTTCTTGTTGCCACTGAACAGGTAAAAATGTCATTAGAAGTGTGTGGCAAGACGGAGATGGTTCTATACGGAGGTAAAAATCCACATCTTACATATAAAATTAGGTTTGGGGCGACTAATGAAAATCACAAGTCGACTAGTCTGGTACCGCTAGTCATCGACTAGTCGACTAGTTGGCGAGTAAATTTGACATTGAATGAATTAAGCTGATTTTGAATCTTCAAGATGAAATTCAAATATGACATTTATTTGAACAAATATAAGCACAACATCACAAATACAAAAAACAGCATTAGCATGGAGACCATACCTGCATTCATTTACTTGGCATAGCTGACCCGTTTGAGCTGACTAATTCAACTGCCAAGGTTCACACACTTTGTTCACTCAGTTAAGAATGTGTGTGAACCTTGGCTTTTGACTAGTCGACTAATAAAAATAGTCGACTAGGTGGCTGTTAGCTAGTCAGTCTATTATGACTAGTTGTCTCATTCCAAATAAAAATCAGATGTATGCATGTGGATGTGTCAGCCTGTGACTGGACTGTTACTTAGCAACAGTAACTGCAGCAGTCCCCCACCTACACACAACCCCGCCCCACACAAATACATGAATACACAACCCCCACTTCTATCCTTCCTTCCTTCCTTCCTTTCTGCCTGTCTGCAAGGTCTAAATGCTTAGCGTATATTAGCTCCTAATATTAAGTAGATAAAGGTCTTGATTGGTCAATATCAATGTTCAGTGGGAAAGATTTAAGATTACTTTAATGAGACTCACTTCTATCTTTGATGCTATTAATGGTTTTATTCAAACACAGTTAACGCATTGGTTTCCTTGCAACCATGTACCTAATAAGCAGACTGATGGGGTAATATCCAAATACTTATAGCCCTGAGTATTATCAAATCAACAAGGGATAGGAGGATGAATAGCAACCATACTTTCAAAGACAAACCAATCACAACTGTGCATCCCAGCAGGTTTACCTAAATGTAAAACCCTTTTAAAATGCAGTTAGCCACTTACTTACCTTAGCCTCAATGAGGCATTACAAGTCAACTGCTGATCAGGATCTTGGCCTTACAGAAAATTTTGCATCCCAAAGTTGAATGTAACTGTGTTTTCTTTCAATTACATAAGTTATGACCTAACAGATCATGAGAAAACTGTTTTTGCATGGTACAGCTGTTGTGTAAAGTGATTACAGATCAAAGAGTGACCTTCTGAGTACCGCCAGGTTCTCCTCCTGCTCGGACACAGAGGCGTGTCTGCTGTTACCGCTCCCACTGTCCAATGCAAAATCTTCCTGAAAAAGCCAGAAAACAAAAACAAAACAACAGATCACGATGATAAGAGCACAGACAGAAACCACTAATAACATAATATACAATAACACTAACTTTGTCACAGTTGTTGCTGTTCCCTGAATCTCCATCTGAGCAGTTTTGTGCTTTGTGTGCTGTTGGAAGAAGGGAAAAAATATATATGTTCACATCATTTTATATGGACAATAACTAGCCAACATAATTTAAGGCATCAGATTTACTGCATAGCAGTGATTTCCAAAGTGTGGGCGAATGTACCGCAGGCAGACTGTGAGAGGTCATTAAAAATAAACTAAAATGAAATAAAAAATACCCCAAAATATTTATGATTATTTTAAAAAAGTAATTAGGAAAAACAATAGGGTCCTTGGACCAGCTTTGCTGATGCTTGGACCCTAATAATAAAAATGTGGGACTGAAATTATGTGTTGTTATTACGTCCACCACGGACGTAATAAAATCATAGGCGTTTATTTACTTATTTGTCTGTCTGTTAGCAGGATTATGTCAAAACTGCTGCACGGATTATGACAAAATTTTCACCACAGATAAAATTCAGCCACATGGAAGACTCCATTAAATTTTGGAGGTGATCCAGATCCGGATCCGGATTCTGGCTCAAGATTTCACTTTATAGAGGTTTTGAAGGATTACGTCAAAACTACTTCATGGATTCTCAGCAAATTTGCACAAGCATTGAGACTGGTTCTTGACGCCTAGAGTGAGCATTAAAATAGCTCATGATTGCCACAAAGGACGACTGATAGGTTCACTGAGATTTGTATTAATGTATTGGCATATTTGCTTGTCACCGGCGCTTCTATATTTGATGCTATAATCCATGTAATGGGGAGTTGCGTCAGGAAGGACATCCGGCGTAAAATTTGTGCCATTTCGACATGCAGAGCCACCTTGAATATGCTGTTGAAGGGCCGCCGAAGGGACTGATCTTTTGCCTGTTCCAGCTGTAGAAATCAAGGTCATCACAGAGACTTAAATAAATCCCGGCTGTGTGGTCTGACCTGGTGATGCGAGCGGGGACTTGATGAAGGCCTCTGGTCTGGGAGCCACCGGCTGGACCGGCCTCGTCTGTTTGGCTGTGAGCTTCTTCAGGCTGATCCTCCGCTTGTCAAACATCTCCTGCATGGACGCCTGCTTCTGGAACACCTTCTCCGCTTGGTCCTGACAAATAGAAAAACACCTGGAAAAGCTGGAATTTTGTCCTTTACAGGATCATTTTAGAGATTCATCTCAGCTGTAAATTATGTTTTTTTGTAGCACATGAACATTACTGGATGAATCATCTCAACAGAGGAGATGATGTTTTTGAGCACATTTAGTTTTTTTGTAAGACAGATAGTTGTGTTATTCAAAAAAATACATTTTTTAATTTTTGAGAAAGACAATTAATTGTAATAATGTTGATATTTGTCAATAAGTGCACCAGTTCATCTCATTATTGATTTTCTGTTGTGTAAAAATGTGAATATGTTATGCACATTTTGTCTTCACCCGGAGCTGCTGGTTGAGCACTGTCTCATATTCGGTCCAGATAGTACTGAGGTCTGTCAGTTGGCACTGACCAGCATTGTCCAGGTAACGCTCCAACTCCTGCAAAGCTGACTCCGCCCCTTCATGTGATTGACACTTGTCTACAGGTTGGGATGCCAGCAGGTATATGCCATCATCACACCACTTAGAGGCCTGAGGAAGACAGTGGTCGAGGAGGCATCAGTAAAACAAACAAACAAACAAACAACCTAACAACCCCCCACCAAGCTCAGCTATGTGGGACTGTGCTGCGGCCTACACCCACTTTGCCTCAATTTGAATGACGGACTGCTTCACAGTTTAGCGTAAATAAACATATCAAATCTATATGTGCAGTTAATTCTGATGTGTGCCATTATTACGTTCAATCAGTAATAATTGCGGATTAATTGCTGTATTTCTGAGGTAATTGGGTGTGAAGACAATTTCGTTGCACTTGTTATAATGACAAAAATCATCATTCATTCATTCATTCATTCATTCATTCACAAGAGCACCGCACTCACAGGGCACAACCTCCATGAAGACTAGCTTCCAATTCCACTAATTTTTACCTAGGAAAAAACTTTCAAGGTCAAAGTCCTGTTAGAAGTGGCTTTTTACAAGTTAAAATATAATACAAAATATAGATCAAAGGGCGTTTCAATGTGAATATGAAATATCTGCTAAATCCGTAATATGGATCAGATGCGGATCAAACTTCATTGCTAGCAATGAAGCACCTCATTGCCAGAAATGAGAGTGAATGAGGCACTTTTGATTGAGATATAATGCAAAATGCACAACAAATGGGCTTTTCAATGTTAAATTCAAATGTCCACAAAATCTACAGTCCAGATCAGATCCGGATCAAACTTTGTCAGGTGATATTGAGTGTCAGTCTGCACCTCATGTTCAAATATGAGAGTGATTGAGGCACTTTTGTTTGAGATATAATGTAAAATGCACACCAAATGTGCTTTTCAAAGTTAAATTCAAATGTCCACAAAATCCACAATCTGGATCAGAACCGGATCAAACTTTTTCAGGTGATAATGACTGCCAGTTTGCACTTCACATTCAAATATGAGAGTGATTGGAGCATATTTGATGAAGATATAATGTAAAATATTCATTAAATGGGATTTTCAATATTAAATATAAATGGCTACAAAATCTGTAATCTGGATCAGATGCGGATCAAACTTTGTCAGTCAATAAAGAATACCATCCTATATAATGCTCTTATTTGATCATTTTTGACAGAGTTATGAATTTTTAAAAATTCATTCAGTGTTAAAGATAGGGATTTTTCCAATTTTTCAAGATTATTCCTGACTTTGCCATTTGACCTGGAAAATTGAATCAGTTCTTGCCTATCAAGATATGAATCTTCAGTAAAAATTTCATAAGGTAACAAACATGAGGAGTGTTTGTGTGTCTCACTCTGTCCAGTCGCTGGTGCAGCTCCTTGGCTTTCAGGAGGTTGTCCCTGGTGGCCATCAGGCTGCTGCGTACGTCCTCGCTGACGGCTCTGAGCTCGCTGCATTTAGGTTGAATTGAATCTTCAGCGTAGTGAGAGTTCTGGATCAGTTCGTCAGCCTCACCGGCCAAAGCCAAAGTTCTGTCCAGCACTTCCTGTGGACCAGGAAAAGGAGGACAGTTATTTCCTCCTGCAAGAAGTTTATGTTTTTGGCTTTTTTTTTAATTTGCATATCTCGAATGATAAATTATTAAATAAATAAACAAACAAAACCCACTAAAATTGAACTTTTATGGACAGGCAGTAGTATTAAAAAATAAATATATATATATATATATATGGGTTAACCTTGAAATGCTAACTAAATAAATAACTGGAAAGCTCAAAACACCAGTGGCAGCCTGTTTAAAATAAAATGCTCCAAAATGTGTGGTTTTGTCAGGCAAAGTTGTGACTGGAGATCCTGGGAGTTACTTACACAGACTTTCTCCTCGTAGGCAGTGAGCTCGGAGAAGATGTGGTCAGCGTGGGCTGGGGTGATCCCCACCTCAGAGAAGCTCTTCAGTTTCTCTGACACCTGATCCAGCAGAGCTCTGACCTGCAGCGGACACACTGTTGGCATTACTCGGTTTTCCCGTGCATGCTCCTGAAGCCCATTGGAACAGCTTCAGCTGCAGCTCACCTCACTGTAGTTGTGCTCAAAGTGACGGAGCTGCAGACACTGCTGCAGTTTGGTCTGATGTCTCAGCCAGAAGTCATCAAACGCGCTTTCGGTTTCATCCAACTGAGACAGCAGTCTGTCAGAGGAGCGGACACGGACACGCATTTCAGTTTTCAAACCAGAAGGAAGCAGAAAGAAAAGTAGAAAAACCACTGGAGATCTTGACTGAGGAGTTTGGAGATCGGTTGTTGTTCTGTGTGAGTTCATGTGTTGTAGATCAGGACTGATCAGGGCATTCAGACATGTTAGTGCTGCTTAACGGGGTCATATTGTGGAGAGTTATTATTTGATAACATTCTTCATAGGTGGTTCTAGAGTGGTGTGTAATGGGGGTTTATACCCCATCAAGAAACTTTTCATTTGATATGGTAAATCCTGGTTTCAGCCCCAGTTTTTCACAACACCTAACTGATCTGGTCCTACGGCACTCACAGTTTCCACAAGAACTAAGAGCTATTGTTTATGCACGGTCCTGGGAAACAACTGAGCAAGTTCACACCACTCATATGTGAAAAATATATGTACATTTTGCATTACTGACTTTAAGTATAACGTATTTTGAGGAGGATAAGCTGCACCTGTTAAAAAATTGCCTCTTGAAGAGGAAAAACCCATATACTGTGCCCTCCAAAAGTACTGGAACACTTGGTATTTTGGACATTTTTATTTGTTTTTTAAATACTTTTTAAATTTTAAATACAATAAATAAATATAAAAATCCAAAAAAAAAAAAATCTAAAATGATCTTCCTTAAACCAAACTGAAGCAAATCTCTACAACTTGATATAAATGAATTAAAAATATAAAAGCCAAGATGATGGGTTGCATGAGTAAATAGTAAATGGACTGCATTTATATAGCGCTTTTCCATCTGCATCAAACGCTCAAAACGTTTTACAATTATGCCTCACATTCATCCCGATGTCAGGGTGCTGCCATACAAGGCACTCACTACACACCGGGAGCAATAGGGGATTAAAGGCCTTGCCCAAGGGCCCTTAGTGATTTTCCAGTCAAGCGAGGATTTGAACCCATGATCTTCTGGACTCAAGCCCAACATTACACTGAGTAATGGAACGCTTTGCAATAATACCTGTAAATAATCAGTTTTATTGCCAGTTTCTTCAGACAAGAAGACGACAATGGATACATGAACATTTCCAAGTCACTGAATATGTCTTGGACTTTATTTACATTAATTATGAAGAAATACATTTTGTATTTTTTGTATTTGAAATAGCATAAACAAATTAAAATGTGTGAAATACCAAGTGTTCCAGTACTTTTGGAGAGCACTGTATAAGTTGTAGTTGCACTTTTTTCTGAATTATTAACTCTTTAATTTTTATTTATTGGCATATATGCTTTTATGATTAGAGTTTTTTGTTTAGTGCTTTGATTCCTGGGAAAGACCCATATAAATAGTCATATTTATTATTAAATAACTAATGTGTTCAGCATAAGTTGCATTGAAGTATAAGTCGCAGGACTTCCCAAACTCCTAAAAAACAAACAACCACAACAAACCCAATTGATACTCTGGGAAATACGGTACTCGGATGATAGATTAAAAAGAAAAAAATATGAAAACACTTCCTTGTCAATTAGTGACCTACAGGAACCTGACCCCGGTAAAATTTGAGAAACTGTCCAACATTCAGCAAGAATGAATGAGAATAGTTCCACCTAAAGGAGAGCAGAAAAATAGAGTGCGCGCAAACTAATTTGATCCTTGTCAAATAAAAGCACATTGTTAAAAACATGAATCACATCCTTTCCTTCTCTATTATTTAATTACAAAAAAAAAAAGACTTTATACTTTAACACCCTACCAGATGTGACCATATGTGTAGCCTGGAGGCTAGCTCGGGTGTTTGTGGAATTTTCTTGGGATTGCATCGTCATTAAATATTGTACATGGGCTCATCTTGTTCTCACAGCAGGTAAGCTTTCACCAGGTATTTTCATCTTGCCATTTTGGTTAAGAAATAGTGATTATAAAACTCTACCTCCAGGGCACTGTGCCCACCATCTATGCCTTTCCAGTTTTAAGCGGTGAAAATACATGTTTCCACATGTACCTCTAATTTTGTCACTCCGCCACAAATAAATACATTTTAAAAAGAAAAAAAAAAAGAAGAAACAATGCGTTCTACTGGCCCCAGCAACACAAAACCTCTGGAGCCGCCACTGGGCTTCACACCATAAACATGAACACAGGTTTTGGGGTTCTAACCTTTGCACTGTAGCCAGGTTCTCCAGTTCATCCTGGTTCATATTGTGATCGGGGTCTTGCACCACAGGCTCACTGATGCTCTCCAGCAGCCTGCTGCCCTGGCTCAGAGCCACCATCAAGTTCTCCTGCAGACACATTATAATAAAGTTGCATAACTGATGTGTCATAATGGAAACATTGTACTATGATTTAGATTTACATAGTATGTTTTAATGAAACAGCACAGGTTCCAATATGAGTTGCCACCCCATCTTCTAGATGATACTGTATTTTAATATAGAATTCCTGAGCAGGGAGTAATGAAATGTTAGGGGATTCCCCAATTTATAATAGGGAATCCCCTAACATTTCCTTACTAACAATTGGATCTATATGTAAATACAGTATCATCTGCAAAAAAGGTGGAAACTCAATCACTTCCCCTTAAGGATTAGCCAGAATCAATCAACTGATGTTATCCTGGAAAGCAGCTGTCAGTGTCAGACATTCTTATTAATGCACCACAAAGGTCACAATACAGCATATTTAATGTGTGCTGAAGACGAGTGAAGATGTGTTGAAAGGAGTGGTTAAAGGCAAACATACTGGTAGACCAAGGAAGACATCAAAGCGTCAAGACAGAAAAATTAAAGCAATATGCCTCAAAAATCGAAAAATGTACAACAAAACAAATGAGGAATGAATGGGAGGAAACTGGAGTCAACGTCTGTGACGAACTGTAAGAAACCCTAAAGGAAATGGGATTACATACAGAAAAGCTAAACGAAAGCCATCATTAACACCTAAA
This sequence comes from Thalassophryne amazonica, assembly GCF_902500255.1. Taxonomy (NCBI): domain Eukaryota; kingdom Metazoa; phylum Chordata; class Actinopteri; order Batrachoidiformes; family Batrachoididae; genus Thalassophryne; species Thalassophryne amazonica. The sequence continues at coordinate 16,836,699 of NC_047116.1, forward strand.
CAGAAAAAAAGCAAGGTTACAATGGGCTAAGGAAAAGCAATGTGGACTGTGGATGACTGGATGAAAGTCATATTCAGTGATGAATCTCGAATCTGCATTGGGCAAGATGATGATGCTGGAACTTTTGTTTGGTGCCATTCCAATGAGATTTATAAAGATGACTGCCTGAAGAGAACATGTAAATTTCCACAGTCATTGATGATATGGGGCTGCATGTCAGGTAAAGGCACTGGGGAGATGGCTGTCATTACATCATCAATAAATGCACAAGTTTATGTTGATATTTTGGACAATTGAAAGGATGTTTGGGGATGATGAAATCATTTTTCAAGATGATAATGCATCTTGCCATAGAGCAAAAACTGCAAAAACATTCCTTGCAAAAAGACACATAGGGTCAATGTCATGGCATAGGGTCATGTCAATGAGCAGATCTGATTTGATGCAGGTGTTAATTTGGGGGATGAAAATTTACAGGGTGATTCCATAATTTTTTCCTCAGAATTGAGTGATTCCATTTTTTTCCTCTGCTTGGTCTAAAAAAGTAACCGTTACTGACTGCCACAATCTTTTTTTCTTGATTTCTTATAGTGTTTCTTAAAGCCAGAAAGTTGCCATTTGAAATGACTTTAGTTTTGTGTCATGTCTGTGATCTGCTTTTTTTCTACAAATTAAACAACTGAATGAACATCCTCCGAGGCCGGTGATTCCATAATTTTTGCCAGGGGTTGTACACATCCTGGTTTCAACATCCAAAAGTAAGCTGCAATGAATGTGAGATACAGATCTGTGTGCTCAGATCAGCAACGACATCGACAGCGGGCGCCGTTCTTCCTCTCCGCTCTCTGCCTCCGCTGTGCTTATTAAGTCTGCGGGCTCGTTAACGAGCTTTAACCGCCGACGGGCCACTCACACCGCCTGTGTCTGCTTTGCGGTGTTGTGCAGATTCAGCGCACAACACCGGCATCACCTCTCTGTCTACTGAATGGAGCTGCAGCACACTTGGCACAAGTCCTGAGATTACGCTCGCTGTTTTTATATGCGAAGAGGCCGGTACACATGTTGCTGCAAGGACAGACTTCTTGCGGCAAAATCCACAGCACCGCACGTCTCGGCAATCGGAGCCCCAGAGCTCCATGGACGCTGAGAGAGGTTTATATATTTTCAAACTGGGATTCTTTGCGGGTCTCGCCTCCATATCCCGCGATGGTACCGGAGGCGAAAGACAGTAGATTTTCATTGCGACACCACTCAATCAAACGGGCGTATGAAAAGTCCCCCAAAATAATTTTCAAGCACAAATAAAAGAAATGTGTACTCACCAAACGTGCCGCAAGACAATATGAAGTTTTAAAAAAGTAGATCCTTCCGTATAAGACAAGAAAAAGGTGCAGATGCAAACTGACGTAAATCCACAAATTACAGCTGGCGCGCAATGCATGCTGGGAGATAGGGTCTTCTCTGTGACGTCTCGGCAGCGTCCATGATGAGAGGGACAGTTTTGCGGAGGGCTAAATGTTAGCTGTAAATTTGTCATTTTTAAATGAAGATTTCTCTGTTGAATGACAGATCTGGGCTTCCAGATTTACTTTACTACATTCAGAAGGATCTTATGTGTAAATGTAAGTCATTTTTTGGTCCAAAGATCTGACTGCATTTATTTCAATGCAGTTCTCCTTTAACAAGTTAGCAACTGGGGGGGAGAGACAAGATGCCCACGATGTGAGGAAATATGGGTATGAATAGCAAAGGATAAGAAAGTAAATCTGGAATAAACAAATAGATTGAGAAGTAGGTGGGGTGTCCAAAACATTTCATCTGTACTGCAAATTAGTGATGGAAGGCAGTGCGCTAAATGGGACATCAATACATCACCAACTGCTTTGAAATGAACACTTTGAATTGTTCCAGTTGATTTGGTATAGAAACATATTGTAACTCAAATGACTGAACTACAACTGCGCTGTTTTTAAAATTCATATTCAAAGGATTAGAACATGTGTTGATTGTTATTAGTTGTGTGGCAAACATGGCCATCAACGTCTAGAAGCTTGATGGTACAGATTGTCAGTTACTGATAATAAAAAGGTGAAGGTCTGTATGTCAGTATGCTCAGTGGGTTCATTTATTTTGCTTCTGCAGCTTATCAGAGTCTGGGCTTGTGGTGGCAGCAGAGCAAGCAGCTCATCCCGCACTTCTCTTCTCAGTTTTTTCTCTCTGTTTAAGGTGGAGCTCTATCCAGAGATGGGAGTTGTATTTCTGTTGGTGACCCTCCTGTCCTGTGCGCCAATAGCATTTTCTTGTATAGAGGCTTGCCTCTACTGGTGGTGGCTCTCACTGCGGTATTGTATCACTTCCTGTTCCGGAGCACAGCGGTGTTTTGCTGTATCTGTTAGCTGTTTAATCTGCGCAGTTAGATTGATCTAGTTAACTAGATAACGATTTGTTTCACAGTGTAATCTTCACGTGCCTTAACTAAAGCACTTCCTCTGCTGAATCACCTCTAAATTATTTACACATTATTCACTTTGTGTGTTTTTAGGAATCCGCTAGCTTAGCGCAGCTACTAGCTCTTAGCCGATTTAGCATGGCGGTTTCTCCTGTCTCTCCTGCACTTTTCTGCTCTGGGTGTGAAATGTTTAGTTATTCCTCGGCCTCCTTTAGCAGTAACGGTACTTGTAATAAGTGTAGCTTATTCGTAGCTTTGGAGGCCAGGCTGGGCGAATTGGAGACTCGACTCCGCACAGTGGAAAATTCTACAGCTAGCCAGGCCCCTGTAGTCGGTGCGGACCAAGGTAGCTTAGCCGCCATTAGTTCCCTTCCAGCAGATCCCGAGCAGCCGGGAAAGCAGGCCGACTGGGTGACTGTGAGGAGGAAGCGTAGCCCTAAACAGAAGCCCCGTGTACACCGCCAACCCGTTCACATTTCTAACCGTTTTTCCCCACTCGACGACACACCCGCCGAGGAACAAACTCTGGTTATTGGCGACTCTGTTTTGAGAAATGTGAAGTTAGCGACACCAGCAACCATAATCAATTGTCTTCCGGGGGCCAGAGCAGGCGACATTGAAGGAAATTTGAAACTGCTGGCTAAGGCTAAGCGTAAATTTGGTAAGATTGTAATTCACGTCGGCAGTAATGACATCTGGTTACGCCAATCGGAGGTCACTACAATTAACATTGAATCGGTGTGTAACTTTGCAAAAACAATGTCAGACTCTGTAGTTTTCTCTGGGCCCCTCCCCAATCGGACCGGGAGTGACATGTTTAGCCGCATGTTCTCCTTGAATTGCTGGCTGTCTGAGTGGTGTCCAAAAATGAGGTGGGCTTTATAGATAATTGGCAAAGCTTCTGGGGAAAACCTGGTCTTGTTAGGAGAGACAGCATCCATCCCACTTTGGATGCAGCAGCTCTCATTTCTAGAAATCTGGCCAATTTTCTTAAATCCTCCAAACCGTGACTATCCAGGGTTGGGACCAGGAAGCAGAGTTGTAGTCTTACACACCTCTCTGCAGCTTCTCTCCCCCTGCCATCCCCTCATTACCCCATCCCCGTAGAGATGGTGCCTGCTCCCAGACCACCATAACCAGTAAAAATCTATTTAAGCATAAAAATTCAAAAAGAAAAAAATAATATATCACCTTCAACTGCACCACAGACTAAAACAGTTAAATGTGGTCTATTAAACATTAGGTCTCTCTCTTCTAAGTCCCTGTTAGTAAATGATATAATAATTGATCAACATATTGATTTATTCTGCAGCAGGGGTGGTGGCCAAGTGGTTAATGTGCTTGGTTTCAGTTCAGAAGGTTCTGGGTTCAAATCCCACCCCTGCCACATTTCTCCATGTAATGTGGAGCTGCGTCAGGAAGGGCATCCAGCGTAAAAGTTGTGCCAATTCAACATGCAGATCCACCTTGGATTTGCTGTGGCGACCCCGAGTGCAAACAAGGGAGCAGCCGAAGGGACTTTACTTTTTTTATTGATTTATTCTGCCTTACAGAAACCTGGATACAGCAGGATGAATATGTTAGTTTAAATGAGTCCACACCCCCGAGTCACACTACCTGCCAGAACGCTCGTAGCACGGGCCGAGGTGGAGGATTAGCAGCAATCTTCCATTCCAGCTTATTAATTAATTAAAAACCCAGACAGAGCTTTAATTCATTTGAAAGCTTGACTCTTAGTCTTGTCCATCCAAATTGGAAGTCCCAAAAACCAGTTTTATTTGTTATTATCCATCGTCCACCTGGTCGTTACTGTGAGTTTTCTCTGTGAATTTCAGACCTTTTGTCTGACTTAGTGCTTAGCTCAGATAAGATAATTATAGTGGGCGATTTTAACATCCACACAGATGCTGAGAATGACAGCCTCAACACTGCATTTAATCTATTATTAGACTCAATTGGCTTTGCTCAAAATGTAAATGAGTCCACCCACCACTTTAATCATATCTTAGATCTTGTTCTGACTTATGGTATGGAAATTGAAGACTTAACAGTATTCCCTGAAACCTCCCTTCTGTCTGATCATTTCTTAATAACATTTACATTTACTCTGATGGACTACCCAGCAGTGGGGAATAAGTTCATTACACTAGAAGTCTTTCAGAAAGTGCTGTAACTAGGTTTAAGGATATGATTCTTCTTTATGTTCTCTAATGCCATATACCAACACAGTGCAGAGTAGCTACCTAAACTCTGTAAGTGAGGATAGAGTATCTCGTCAGTAGTTTTACATCCTCATTGAAAACAACATGGATGCTGTAGCTCCTCTGAAAAAGAGAGCTTTAAATCAGAAGTGCCTGACTCCGTGGTATAACTCACAACTTGCAGCTTAAAGCAGATAACCCCGTACGTTGGAGAGGAAATGGCGTCTCACTAATTTAGAAGATCTTCATTTAGCCTGGAAAAGAGTCTGTTGCTCTATAAAAAAGCCCTCCATAAAGCTAGGACATCTTACTATCATCACTAATTGAAGAAAATAAGAACAACCCCAGGTTTCTTTTCAGCACTGTAGCCAGGCTGACAAAGAGTCAGAGCTCTATTGAGCCGAGTATTCCTTTAACTTTAACTAGTAATGACTTCATGGCTTTCTTTGCCAATAAAGTTTAACTATTAGAGAAAAAATTACTCATAACCATCCCAAAGACGTATCGTTATCTTGGCTGCTTTCAGTGATGCCGGTATTTGGTTAGACTCTTTCTCTCCGATTGTTCTGTCTGAGTTATTTTCATTAGTTACTTCCTCCAAACCACAACATGTCTATTAGACCCCATTCCTACCAGGCTGCTCAAGGAAGCCCTACCATTAATTAATGCTTCGATCTTAAATATGATCAGTTCTATCTTTATTAATCTATCTTTATTGGCTATGTACCACAGGCTTTTAAGGTGGCAGTAATTAAACCATTACTTAAAAAGCCATCACTTGACCCAGCTATCTTAGCTAATTATAGGCCAATCTCCAACCTTCCTTTTCTCTCAAAAATTCTTGAAAGGGTAGTTGTAAACAGCTAACTGATCATCTGCAGAGGAATGGTCTATTTGAAGAGTTTCAGTCAGGTTTTAGAATTCATCATAGTACAGAAACAGCATTAGTGAAGGTTACAAATGATCTTCTTATGGCCTCAGACAGTGGACTCATCTCTGTGCTTGTTCTATTAGACCTCAGTGCTGCTTTTGATACTATTGACCATAAAATTTTATTATAGAGATTAGAGCATGCCATAGGTATTAAAGGCACTGTGCTGCAGTGGTTTGAATCATATTTATCTAATAGATTACAATTTGTTCATGTAAATGGGGAATCTTCTTCACAGACTAAGGTTAATTATGGAGTTCCACAAGGTTCTGTGCTAGGACCAATTTTATTCACTTTATACATGTTTCCCTTAGGCAGTATTATTAGACGGCATTGCTTAAATTTTCATTGTTACGCAGATGATACCCAGCTTTATCTATCCATGAAGCCAGAGGACACACACCAATTAGCTAAACTGCAGGATTGTCTTACAGACATAAAGACATGGATGACCTCTAATTTCCTGCTTTTAAACTCAGATAAAACTGAAGTTATTCTACTTGGCCCCACAAATCTTAGAAACATGGTGTCTAACCAGATCCTTACTCTGGCTGGCATTACCCTGACCTCTAGTAATACTGTGAGAAATCTTGGAGTCATGTTTGATCAGGAGTATTCATTCAATGCACATATTAACAAATATGTAGGACTGCTTTTTTGCATTTGCGCAATATCTCTAAAATTAGAAAGGTCTTGTCTCAGAGTGATGCTGAAAAACTAATTCATGCATTTATTTCCTCTAGGCTGGACTATTGCAATTCATTATTATCAGGTTGTCCTAAAAGTTCCCTGAAAAGCCTTCAGTTAATTCAAAATGCTGCAGCTAGAGTGCTAACAGGGACTAGAAGGAGAGCATATCTCACCCGTATTGGCCTCTCTTCATTGGTTTCCTGTTAATTCTAGAATAGAATTTAAAATTCTTCTTCTTACTTATAAGGTTTTGAATAATCAGGTCCCATCTTATCTTAGGGACCTCATAGTACCATATCACCCCAATAGAGCGCTTCACTGTCAGACTGCAGGCTTACTTGTAGTTCCTAGGGTTTGTAAGAGTAGAATGGGAGGCAGAGCCTTCAGCTTTTCAGTTCTCTCCCTCAGCCCCAACCAGTCCCAGCAGAAGACTGCCCCTCACTGAGCCTGGTTCTGCTGGAAGTTTCTTCCTGTTAAAAGGGAGTTTTTCCTTCCCACTGTTGCCAAGTGCTTGCTCACAGGGGCCGTTTTGACCGTTGGGGTTTTTCCGTAATTATTGTATGGCCTTGCCTTACAATATAAGGCGCCTTGGGGCAACTGTTTGTTGTGATTTGGCGCTATATAAATAAAATTGATTTGATTTGATTTGTATATTCTTCCGTGAATTGTTCTGTGAATTGTTCTGTAATTTATGTTTGTAGCATGGCCCAAGCAGAGGGTCACCCCTTTGAGTCTGGTCTCCTTGAGGTTTCTTCCCCAGAGGGAGTTTTTCCTTACCACTGTTGCTCTGTGGGTTGGTAAGGTTAGACCTTACCTGTGTGAATCGCTTTGAGGCAACTCTGTTGTGATTTGGCGCTATATAAATGAAAATAAATTGAAAAATTTAATTGAAATTCTCTACCTTCAGCCAAGTTCTCTAACCATTAATGGAGGATCTTGAGGCATTCCCAAGCCAGCTGGGAAATATAATCCCTCCAGCATGTCCTGGAGCCTCCTCCCAGTTGGCCATGCCTTCAAGATCTCCTGAGGAAGATGATAAAAGGAATCCTCATCAGATGCCCAAACCACCTCAACTGGCCCTTTCGATGAGAAGAAGCAATGGCTCTACTCTGAGTCCCTCCTGGATAGATGAGCTTCTCACCCTGTCCCGGAGCGTAAGCCCAGATACCCAATGGAGGAATCTTATTTCTGCCGCTTGTATCCACGACTTTATTCCTTCCGTCATTACCCAAAGTTCATGACCATAGGTGAGGATATAGGAATGTAAATCAACTGGATAATTGAGTCTCACTTTTAGGCTCCTTAGCTGTTTCTTCTTAAAGCAGCGTACAGCGTCCGTAAAACATCAGATGTCACCCCAGTCCATCTATCAATCTCATGCTCCAACCTGCCCCCACTCCTGAACAAGACAACAACTCTTCCACTTGAGGCAATAACTCAAGGTGAGCGTCCACCCTTTTCCAACAGAGGACCATGGTCTTTGAAAGTGCTGATTCTAATCCCAGTCAATTCACACTCTGCCTCAAACATGCTCAGTGCATATTGGAGGTCACAGCCTGATGAAGCCAACAGAACCACATCATCTGCAAAAAGCAGAGATGCTGCTTTTTTTTTTTAACTGATCGTGCACTATGATCTCTTTACGTGACAGCTGGAAGTTTTGTCCAAGTTTTGAATGAGGGTTGTGTGGGTGCTTTCCTGGTATCATTACTGAATTTGTGTAAGTTTGTTAGGGTGATGCAGGCAGCAGTATTTTTACACTGAGGATTAGCCGCACTCACAAAACTGCATGGAAGGTCCATTTCTCAGAAACCAAAGTCTACCTTCTACCTTCACATAGTGACTGTAAGGGGCAATGACTGGGCATGAGACAAGTCTCTGAGTAGTTGTCAGAACTATTTTGCCCCAAATTAATGTTACAAAATAGCTCACCAGTTTCTTTCCTCCTTCATCGTCTGGGTCAGAGTTAAGAAGTTCCTCAGCACTTGAATATCCATCGTTCTTCTCTGAGGCATCCAGCAACAGGGATCCCTTAGTCCAACCTGATTTGATATGAGAGCGACAAAGAGAAACACGCGTGTGTTATTCATAGTGCATCATCTACAAGTACTTGCATGAGAAGTCTACGAGTGTGAAATGGTGAGCGAAAGAATGGAAAACCCTCCTTTCAAGAGAAGAAAAACAGTTGACCAAGTGAACCCCAGTGACACGATCAGTCTCAAAACAATTACAAAAACCTGTAAGAATTATAAGTCAGACATGCAAATTCTAAACCAGAGGTCTCAAACTGGTAGCCTGAAGGAAAGGATGTGACCAAAAGCCAGGCGGTTAAGGCCCAGGAATGCCTTTTCCATGGAGGTAATATTACTGGCTCTGTTTGTTTCCAGGATCATTTTTAATGAATGTTTTCATTTTATTTAAGGGCTATTGTGCTTGCTGCAATCACAGTTAATTGTTTCTTGGCTGAGCACATCTAACTTAGTTAATTAGCAGTGGGTGGAGCATGGAGAGTTGGAAACATTCAGGACATGTCATCTCAAGGAGCAGGGTTGATGACCCCTTTAGCTGATGAAGGTACACCTTATGAGGTCTGTCAATAAAGTATAGGTCCTTTTTATTTTTTTCAAAAACTATATGGATTTCATTCATATGTTTTTACGTCAGACATGCTTGAACCCTCGTGCGCATGCGTGAGTTTTTCCACGCCTGTCGGTGACGTCATTCGCCTGTGAGCACTCCTTGTGGGAGGAGTCGTCCAGCCCCTTGTCGGAATCCTTTGTCTGAGAAGTTGCTGAGAGACTGGCGCTTTGTTGATCAAATTTTTTCTAAACCTGAGACACATCGAAGTGGACACGGTTCGAAAATTAAGCTGGTTTTCAGTGAAAATTTTAACGGCTGATGAGAGATTTTGAGGTGATACTGTCGCTTTAAGGACTTCCCACGGTGTGAGACGTCGCGCAGCGCTCCCAGGCGCCGTCGTCAGCCTGTTTCAAGCTGAAAGCCTCCACATTTCAGGCTCTATTGATCCAGGACGTCGTGAGAGAACAGAGAAGTTTCAGAAGAAGTCGGTTTCAGCATTTTATCCGGATATTCCACTGTTAAACGAGATTTTTTTTAATGAAAGACGTGCGGACGGATTGCAGCGTCGGCTCGCAGCCGCCGCGACGCTCCACCGCAACACTCCGCCACAGGAAAAACACCTCTGTTGGAAGCCTTAAGGACAAGTTGGAACATGTCCAGCTGTTAAAACAATTTCTCATATACTCACTCCACTGAAAGCCATCAAAAGCCGCCTGGATTTACAAATGGTTATCAACACGGAGGTGTTTTTCCTGTGCCGCCGCACCGCGCCGGCTGCGTCCTGACGCGCGGACCCGTCCGCACGTCTTTCATTAAAAAAATCTCCTTTAACAGTGGAATATCCGGATAAAATGCTGAAACCGACTTCTTCTGAAACTTCTCTGTTCTCTCACGACGTCCTGGATCAATAGAGCCTGAAATGTGGAGGTTTTCAGCTTGAAACAGGCTGACGACGGCGCCTGGGAGCGCTGCGCGACGTCCCACTGCGTGGGAAGTCCTTAAAGCGACAGTATCACCTCAAAATCTCTCATCAGCGGTTAAAATTTTCACTGAAAACCAGCTTAATTTTTCGAACCGTGTCCACTTCGATGTGTCTCACAGGTTTAGAAAAACTTTGATCAAACCAAAGCGCCAGTCTCTCAGCAACTTCTCAGACAAAGGAATTCCGACGAGGGGCTGGACGACTCCTCCCACAAGGAGTGCTCACAGGCGAATGACGTCACCGACAGGCGTGGAAAAACTCACGCATGCGCACGAGGGTTCAAGCATGTCTGACGTAAAAACATATGAATGAAATCCATATAGTTTTTGAAAAAATAAAAAGGACCTATACTTTATTGACAGCCCTCGTACTTCTGGGTTTTACAGGTTTTCCTTTACTCTCAATCCAAAAGCATTTTCACCTTATGACATCACAAAGCTTGGATGAGAAAAGTGCTCCTTGATTGTCAATACTAATCTGAGTTTGAGACCAATGGTACACTCTACCGGGGTATTTCTAACTGTTAGTGGAGCGTGCAGCTACGAGAGAAAACCTGTAAAGGGAAACCAGACAGTTTGACAGGCCAAATGTTCCCGGTGTACCTCTCTGTTTTGCCTGTAAGAGACTGGAAGTGCTGAACCACCTGACTCTGCTGAGGTAGAGAGGAGGAGGGACCTGCATCTGTAGGACAGCAGCAGGTCATGGAGACATCACTCACACCTGCTTGTAGTTACATCCATTGAAACTCTCCAGAGACATTTAGAAACCTTCTCTGGAAGCTCTTTAGAAATGAACAACTAAACTACACAATATGAACATAGTGAACGAATCTGGATGTTTCTGGCATGGAAGGAGTACATCTAACTACCTTTGAAGCCAAATGGCATTGGGTCACTCTGGCGTTTGGTCTTGTGATCTGGGCTGGTGGGAGATCCTACCAGCAGGAAAAGAAAGAAGAGACAAACACAATAATGACCAAAGTATCACCACTCAAAATAATAAGCTGCAAGAACTCTGAGGTTTTGTGAAAGTGACAGGCACAGTGATGTCACAGCTAGAATGGTGTCACAACTGTGCTCCTGGTCAAGTTCATGAGACCATCACATTGGTCCTGCTGTGATCTAACAGTCCCAGAGAATTATGGTTTGTCAATTATTTCTTCATCCTATTGAGAATAAGAAGTTTCTAAGATGGCCAGATCACAGCAGGACCATTGAAAGCAGTAATGTGACAGTCTCATAGACTTGCCCTCTTGGAGGTCACCTGCCAGCATGCTTTCCACCCACTATAGTAACTACGTCAGGTGTGCTCAGCCAATTAAGAGTGAGGAAACACCAGAAGGGACCTACTCAGAAAACATGCAGGGTAGGTGAGCTCCATGAACAGGGTGGGAGAACCTCTGGCTACAGAAGACAAGAAACAACACAATCAGAGGTAAACAAGGCTGGCTAATTCTCCTAAGAAGAACAACCACTGATTCAAATGTATTATGGAATGAAACCAAGTTCTCCACAATGATACCTTGTGACAGGAGGGCTGTCAGGGGAAAGGTTAAACTTTATCATCAGCAGTTGAGGGTTCTGTGAATGGAAGCATGCAATGTTTGATTTGAAGCAATATCCTGAACATGTCATGAATAATTGCTCAGAGCAATTCTTTCTTCATCACTAAGTGTGGAGCCCCTGCAGTGGCGGCACAGTATTCACTACCTCAGCAAAACACATAGTCAGTCAGTGACCTGTTGCAAAGTAAGTGTTGTTGATAGTTTCCAACAGACAGATTGACAGTGGTGGATCTGGAGTAGGGGTTGGTACCCACACCTTGAACCGCTGTCCAAAGGTGTGATACAATAATAGAAAAGGCTTACATAAACAGGCTGATTGATGAACACTGCTGCATGCAGAATTAGAACATTTCATTGTTTAAAATAAAAATTGTGTGGAGCCTTTTCCCCTCCATTCCCAGATTGTTGTTGAATGGAGGGGAAAGGCTACAGATTTTTTGAAAATTTCTATACCAGACCCCTCTAGTCAATACCCTACCAAGTCACAACCATACCCCCACCCCTCACCTGAAGCTAGATCCACCCTGATTTCACTTTTTCCACATTCAGCATCCATGTTCTTTAAATAGCATGTGTCTTTGTGCTCATCTGTACATCCACGACTGTTTTGGACATGAGGTATGGCCAGGAAAAGTGGATTGGAGTCATGAAGCAGCAGAAAATGACTGCACCATAAACCAGAATCTGGTCAAAAGTCAAGTACTGAATTTTGCTGCTGCTTACATGGTGTAATTTTCAGATACGCTTTACATAGTTGGGTTCACGTTACTCTGCTTGTACATGCATGGATTCACATTACTCGACCAAACCACAACGAAACTCAATCGAAAACAAAAACCTGACATCAGTGTAAAATCCATGTGGAGGAGGTGTTGCAGAAAAGAAGCCTTCACCTGCTTCACCTCAGGGAGCTTTGGTGGCTACTCCTGTAAATGCTTGTACATGTTGACAATTTGTGCACAGGTCCATTTCCTTGCCAGAAAACCCTTCACTTGAGTCCCCCATTTAAATAGCAATGTGCTATATTCCAGCAGACCAGGTTCTTACAGGGAATGACAGATAGCAATCTGAGTAATTTATTTAATTATTTTATACTTAAATGGATGGCCTGATACATGTAATAAAATTTTGCATAGGCCTGGATAATGGAGTGAAAACAAGGATTTTTTTTCAAACAAGATTTCGCATTTGGTGCTTTTGTGATGGTAAATATTCCAATGAGTGCTCTTCATCAATTTAACTTGTTTGCACAAGGACTACAGATTAACAAGGTGACTCCTGGTTGAACATCAAAGCCTTGCTGAGATATGTTCTCTGTTTTGAGAAATGTGAAGTTAGCGACACCAGCAACCATAGTCAATTGTCCTCCGGGGCCAGAGCAGGCGACACTGAAGGAAATTTGAAAACTGCTGGCTAAGGCCTAAGCGGAAATTGGTAAGATTGTAATTCACGTCGGCAGTAATGACACCCGGTTACGTCAATCGGAGGTCACTAAAATTAACATTGAATCGGTGTGTAACTTTGCAAAAACAATGTCGGACTCTGTAGTTTTCTCTGGGCCCCTCCCCAATCGGACCGGGAGTGACATGTTTAGCCGCATGTTCTCCTTGAATTGCTGGCTGTCTGAGTGGTGTCCAAAAAATGAGGTGGGCTTCATAGATAATTGGCAAAGCTTCTGGGGAAAACCTGGTCTTGTTAGGAGAGACGGCATCCATCCCACTTTGGATGGAGCAGCTCTCATTTCTAGAAATCTGGCCAATTTTCTTAAATCCTGCAAACCGTGACTATCCAGGGTTGGGACCAGGAAGCAGAGTTGTAGTCTTACACACCTCTCTGCAGCTTCTCTCCCCCTGCCCATCCCCTCATTACCCCCATCCCCATGGAGACGGTGCCTGCTCCCAGACCACCAATACCCAGTAAAATCTATTTAAGCATAAAAATTCAAAAAGAAAAAATAATATAGCACCTTCAACTGCACCACAGACTAAAACAGTTAAATGTGGTCTATTAAACATTAGGTCTCTCTCTTCTAAGTCCCTGTTAGTAAATGATATAATAATTGACCAAAATATTGATTTATTCTGCCTTAAAGAAACCTGGTTACAGCAGGATGAATATGTTAGTTTAAATGAGTCAACACCCCCGAGTCACACTAACTGCCAGAATGCTCGTAGCACGGGCCGAGGCGGAGGATTAGCAGCAATCTTCCATTCCAGCTTATTAATTAATCAAAAACCCAGACAGAGCTTTAATTCATTTGAAAGCTTGACTCTTAGTCTTGTCCATCCAAATTGGAAGTCCCAAAAAACCAGTTTATTTGTATTATCCTATCGTCCACCTGGTCGTTACTGTGAGTTTCTCTGTGAATTTTCAGACCTTTTGTCTGACTTAGTGCTTAGCTCAGATAAGATAATTATAGTGGGCGATTTTAACATCCACACAGATGCTGAGAATGACAGCCTCAACACTGCATTTAAGCTATTATTAGACTCAATGGCTTTGCTCAAAATGTAAATGAGTCCACTCACCACTTTAATCATATCTTAGATCTTGTTCTGACTTATGGTATGGAAATTGAAGACTTAACAGTATTCCCTGAAAACTCCCTTCTGTCTGATCATTTCTTAATACATTTACATTTACTCTGATGGACTACACAGCAGTGGCGAATAAGTTTCATTACACTAGAAGTCTTTCAGAAAGTGCTGTAACTAGGTTTAAGGATATGATTCCTTCTTTATGTTCTCTAATGCCATATACCAACACAGTGCAGAGTAGCTACCTAACCTCTGTAAGTGAGATAGAGTATCTCGTCAATAGTTTTTACATCCTCATTGAAGACAACTTTGGATGCTGTAGCTCCTCTGAAAAAGAGAGCTTTAAATCAGAAGTGCCTGACCTCCGTGGTATAACTCACAAACTCGCAGCTTAAAGCAGATAACCCGTAAGTTGGAGAGGAAATGGCGTCTCACTAATTTAGAAGATCTTCACTTAGCCTGGAAAAAGAGTCTGTTGCTCTATAAAAAAAAGCCTCCGTAAAGCTAGGACATCTTACTACTCATCACTATTGAAGAAAATAAGAACAACCCCAGGTTTCTTTTCAGCACTGTAGCCAGGCTGAACAAAGAGTCAGAGCTCTATTGACGCCGAGTATTCCTTTAACTTTAACTATTAATGACTTCATGACTTCTTTGCTAATAAATTTTAACTATTAGAGAAAAAATTACTCATAACCAATCCCAAAGACGTATCGTTATCTTTGGCTGCTTTCAGTGATGCCGGTATTTGGTTAGACTCTTTCTCTCCGATTGTTCTGGTCTGAGTTATTTTCATTAGTTACTTCCTCCAAACCATCAACATGTCTATAGACCCCATTCCTACCAGGCTGCTCAAGGAAGCCCTACCAATTAATTAGCTTCAATCTTAAATAGAATCAATCTACTTTATTAGTTGGCTATGTACCACAGGCTTTTAAGGTGGCAGTAATTAAACCATTACTTAAAAGCCATCACTTGACCCAGCTACCTAGCTAATTATAGGCCAATCTCCAACCTTCCTTTTCTCTCAAAAATTCTTGAAAGGGTAGTTGTAAAACAGCTAACTGATCATCTGCAGAGGATGGTCTATTTGAAGAGTTTCAGTACAGGTTTTAGAATTCATCATAGTACAGACACAGCATTAGTGGAAGGTTACAAAGTGATCTTCTTATGGCCATCAGTACAGTGGACTCATCTCTGTGCTTGTTTCTGTAGGACCTCTCGGTGCTGCTTTTGATACTGTTGGACCATAAATTTATTACAGAGATTAGAGCATGCCATGAGGGTATTAAAGGCACTGCGCTGCGGTGGTTTGAATCATATTTTACTAATAGATTACAATTTGTTTCATGTAAATGGGAATCTTCTTCACAGACTAAGGTTATTAGGGAGTTCCACAAGGTTCTGTGCTAGGACCATTTTTATTCACTTTATACATGTTTCCCTTAGGCGGTATTATTAGACGGCATTGCTTAAATTTTCATTGTTACGCAGATGATACCCAGCTTTATCTATCCATGAAGCCAGAGGACACACCCCAATTAGCTAACTGCAGATTGTCTTACAGACATAAAGACATGGATGACCTCTAATTTCCTGCTTTTAAACTCAGATAAAACTGAAGTTATTGTACTTGGCCCCACAAATCTTAGAAACATGGTGTCTAACCAGATCCTTACTCTGGATGGCATTACCCTGACCTCTAGTAATACTGTGAGAAATCTTGGAGTCATTTTTGATCAGGATATGTCATTCAATGCGCATATTAAATATGTAGGACTGCTTTTTTGCATTTGCGCAATATCTCTAAAAGTAGAAAGGTCTTGTCTCAGAAGTGATGCTGAAAAACTAATTCAGGCATTTATTTATCCATCTTATCTTAGGGAGCTCATAGTACCATATCACCCCAATAGAGCGCTTCGCTCTCAGACTGCAGGCTTACTTGTAGTTCCTAGGGTTTGTAAGAGTAGAATGGAGGCAGAGCCTTCAGCTTTCAGGCTCCTCTCCTGTGGAACCAGCTCCAATTCAGATCAGGGAGACAGACAACCCTCTCTACTTTTTAAGATTAGGCCTTAAAACTTTCCTTTTTGCTAAAGCTTATAGTTAGGGGCTGGATCAAGTGACCCTGAACCATCCCTTAGTTATGCTGTTATAGACTTAGACTGCTGGGGGGTTCCCATGATGCACTGAGTGTTTTCTTTCTCTTTTTGCTCTGTATGCACCACTCTGCATTAATCATTAGTGATTGATCTCTGCTCCCCTCCACAGCATGTCTTTTCCTGGTCTCTCCCTCAGCCCCAACCAGTCCCAGCAGAAGACTTCCCCTCCCTGAGCCTGGTTCTGCTGGAGGTTTCTTCCTGTTACAAGGGAGTTTTCCTTCCACTGTTGCCAAGTGCTTGCTCACAGGGGGTCATTTTGACCGTTGGGGTTTTTCCGTAATTATTGTATGGCCTTGCCTACAATATAAGGCGCCTTGGGGCAACTGTTTGTTGTGATTTGGCGCTATATAATAAAATTGATGATGATGATGATGAGATTAATGACCTTTAGTTAACCTTTCTGAGCTTTGAGGTTACTGAAGCCCTGTAAGTAAAGCGCTTTTTCAAGGCAGCTGATCTGTCTGATGTTGGGCTGGTCACAGCCTCGTCTGACCCAAAGAGGAAAAGTCAGTGGAGACACAGAAGAAAGAAAATAGTCAGGAAAGCAAGCAAGTTCAAGTCAAGAAGACAGAATGGATGGCGAAGGATGCTCAGAGGTAAAGTGTTTAGAACAAAGTAGAGTTTATCTTCTTGGGTAACTCTCCAGATTGCCTACTGGACCTTTTCCTGGGAGCTTTGGAGAAAAGGAGGAATTGGCATCAGGACTTAGGGGTTCATCTTTCTTTTCCTCCCCCTTCTTAGTTGTCTTCTGTCCATGTCTTAAGTGGACTGCAGATAGATAGAAATGGAAAGTAAATAAAAATTCAAGAGATAAAGCACAGACAGCATTAATGGGCGTGTGAACCAGGTATGGAGTTCCATTAATACTGTATGTTACATCTAAAACCATTTCAGCCGAAATTGTGTTTATAGAAGAGGAATTTCTACATGGCAGCTGTATGGGGGATCTTGATGAGGTTGTATCCCCCCCGCCCTGGGCTCATTTTCTCACCATCACCGTTATTTTATCCATCCTCAGCCTCCATAGTACCCATGAGACACTATTTTTGCACTACAATGGGTTCAACTAAACAAGCTCATGCCATTGATATAACCCAAACTGCATTAGTGGGAGCTGGCCATGTTGTCCTCCTGGTTCCTGGGTCTAGTACCACTGTTGTTCACCACAGCTCATGAGTGTCATTTAAAGGGGAAGCAGAAGTGCCTGCTGACCTGAGGCTGACTGGTCCAGTGGACACAGGGGGAAACTGGAAAACCTGCTCCGGTGCCTTCTGCTGGCTGGCTTCTGAGACCCGCAAAGAAAATGAAGAGACAAAACGAGTTTCAAAAACATTGCCTGAGGAATAACCTGCTGTTAAATGCAAAAGGTGATTCAGAATGGGTCAAGAACATATGCTTTACCTCTGCACGCCTCCAACTGGGTTGTCAGAACCTTCCTGATCTCATTTACCCATGTGGTTTTCATGTCAGCTGTTGGTGCCTGAATAAATAACACACGTGCAGCCATGTGTATGCCCATTCTTCAAACACATAAGAGCTTCATGGTTTTACATACCTGAACAATAGACCTCTTCTCTGGAGTTAGACCAATTTCAAACTTCTTATTGTCTCCCTTCGCATTTTCTGTAATGCCAATGGCACTCATCTATTAGAACACGTGGGAAAATTAGAAACCTACAACCACATTACAAAAAAGAAATGGATGACAATTCAAATCAACACTGGAGATACTCACACTCAGAGACTGCTTGAAGCTGTAGGAAGGAGCTTTTTCATAACCTTCCCCATTCTCCTCCCTCCTCTTGCAGAAGAGGAGGGCCTTCTCATGGAGGAAGAGGTGTCGCTGCATTGGCTTGAAACGGGCCAGATCCTTAACCTTTGCATGACCTTTCTTGTGCTCCGTCCACACGCTGAATGACCCTTGCATCAGCAGTTTGCCCAGCTCACTCAGATTACCCTGGCAAAAGAGTGCAGACAAGTCTACTGTCATTTGCACAACAGAGTACCCTGCACAGTTTCTCCAGTCATGCCACAGAAGCTTATAACAAGTTGTCCTGTGTCATGGTGATTTTCCATCACTAGTCTCCTTCTTGCACGGTTGCTCCGTTGTGAGAAATGTAGCATAGTATAAGTTCTGCCAGGAAGATTTAGATTTCAAAGCTTTCTTTCAGATTCACCTAATCAATAACACATGTATCTTTAATAGGAAAGCAGCTAGTCCCTCTTTTTTATCATCAACTCCACGACCCATAGCGACCATGAACTTTAAAAAAAAAAGTCAATTCTAATTCATTTCTCTGTTGGCTTACAGTCGCTGACCTGGATGCTACCTCCTCCACCCCACTGCCACCAGTCAGTTCCTGTTTGACATCTGAGGATAGACTCCTGCCTTGTCCCTGCCTTCTTCTGACAAGAAGGAAACCAAGAACTATGTATTAGATCTATTTACTCTCCATCGTGATGTTAACCCACCCCCCTAAGATTGTCAAAACATTTTGTACATTATCACTATGTCACAAAGCCCACTGTTTAATCTCTAGATTAGTGATTCACAATCCTGATCCTCTGGACCCAAGGTAATGCACATTTTCCATTGTCTCTGAACTAATCAGAGCCAGGCAGCTTAGTCAGGTGTGTTCACCTAATCAACGGCTGAATGAGCAATGAACACACCCCACTGCCCGATTATTTCAGGAAAAAATAAAAAATGTGTAGTATTTTGGGTCCCACAAACCAGTGTTGGAAGCACTGCTCTCGGACTATCATCTGTGGATGACTCACCTCATATCCAGTGATGGCAATGAGATGCATGGAGTCATTGACAGCTTTGAGGATTCCCAGAATTAGATGAGAGTGCATCCTGCAGATCCTCAGACCCCTCACAGCCTTACTGTACTTCAGCAGTTCCTGAAATTAATGGCACAAGTGACTCAGATACTGAACAAAGGATTCAGGATTTATTGAATGGATTATTAAAACAAACGAGCTAGCATTTGGCATCATACCTTCAACAGCAGCTGATATTTGGTAATTCTCTGAACGGTCTTCAGCAGATATGAATCTAAGCCAAGTTTATGCTCCAGCTTTTTCTTGACATTCCTGGTGCAATACAACAAAAAGAGAATGCAGTTTTGTCAAACAAATAAATAAAAGACAGTGGTTACTGTCCTAAACTTTCTGGTTTGCCGTTCTGTGGGCAGTTTTCATCCTCCCCTGAAACTCTATTTTGTGGGGCACCCCAAGATTCTGTCCTTGGTCCCATTTTATTTTCCTTAAACATTCCATTTTGGGCAGATATTTGGGCAATTAGGTATTCCTATCACTGTTATGCAGATGTCATTTAAACCTTAAATATTGCACATTGAACACTTTAAATTAAGTGTAATAAAAGATTTCATGGCTCATAATTTCTCCAGGTGAAGGCCGAAAACCCCCCTCCCCACAAATTTAATTTCTTCTCCACTAGTTTGTCTCAAAAGTACTGGATGATCTTGGCTCTTTCAGTTTGTCAGATCATTCATCCATAAAACATTTGTTACAACGAACCAGGCTTTGATACTGGATCAACATGTAAAGCATTTAATCATTTTGGGGTCCAGAAACATAAAAATACTGGTGATTGCCAGTGGTACCCCTCAGCTGCCACATCTGTGAAATCCCTGGGTAGCAGAATTCCTGTGTGTTAGCAAGCCCTTTTTGCTTCTGACCTTGACCTTAAGTTCAAACGATGGATGACCTTAAGGTCAAGGTCATCCATGTTTGAACTTGCCTGAGGTTCTTGACTTGAAAAACCTTTCCTGTAAGTTTGGTAACCCAGGGCCTCTCCATCCCAGACCAATTATGCTAACGAGAAAATCCAAAATTTGGCCTGTGACCTTGAGCTAAAGGTCAGGTCATCCATTTTCAAACTTGTTTAAAATCTCAACATGATAACCCTTTCGGTAAGTTTGGTGACCCTAGGTTTCTCCATTCCAGTGCAATTAACAAGCCAATTGTTGACAATGCCTGGCTGCCTGCCCAGCTGCCAGGGCGGTTTACATCAAGTGGCTGAAGGGGTATCTTCCAGCCACTTGATATAAACTCGCTGGCGAGTCCACAGCTGTCAAGTTGGTGTTTGCTGCCTCTGACTTAGTTATTAGTTGTGGTGGAGAACGGAAAGCTGAAAATATTCAGGGCAGGAGTAGAGTTGATGCCCCTGATACAGATGTACTCAGTCGGTGTAACCTTGCATGGTTTGGTTGGCAAATTTGCTTAAAATAAGGAAGTTCTTAATACAAAGATGTAGAATTGTGGTAATTTGAGGATGTCCTCTTATGAAACTCACATTGACTGTCAAAGGTGCAGTTTTATTTATTTATTTTCCCAATGATGTCTTGAAGATCTGAAGATGAAAGCTCGGAAGGTCTTCTCACCTGAAAAAAGGCACAGTCAGAGCACTGCCTCCACAGGCTTTCGGAGCGAGGCTTGTTATGACAGTACTTCTCAATAGATCTGCAGGTCTGTCATCTGAATGACAACACATGTTAGAAAGATCACCCCCATCTGTAGTCCGGTGGCTAAGGGACAAATTCTAGGGGATCATGCACTTTTTACAAAGCGCCAAAACTTTATCAGAGGTACTTTATAGTGTCCTGAAGTATATAAGATCAGGAGACATTGAATCCATAAACGTCTATACTCGAAAAAACTTGGGTTTAAGAGAATCACCATTTTTAGCCTTCTACAGCATATAATTCATGACACTTTTCCAAATGTCTATTTAAGTTTATAATATAAACTTGAAGGTTATGAAAAATGTATTAAAGGCTAAGTAGGGATGCTTCAAAGTGACTAAATAGTGTATAACTCATTGTGAATATCAATATACCTATGCAATATAGCTGTTTGCGAGCATAGGGCAAAGGAAAGATGCTACTCATGCACTCTAACATATTTACCTCTAAAATAACAACAGTGTTTGAACGGAAAGAAATGCCTTTTATTAATTACAAGAAATCAATTTTGTTTTATGGCCATACCATTTAGTTTACAATTTAAAACACTCAGTTTACCTCATGCATATCTTCCATAACAGAAAATCATGACTCTATATTTAATTACTTAAGTGACTGAAAGCTGTTTAAATGCATAGAAAAAGAAAGTATGCTACAATGGACTTAAGCATAGTTTACACTCTTAAAAAATAATGGTAATTAATGTTACAAATTAAGAACACTGTAGTTCTATAACAGTTACTTCTATAACTTAGATTCTGCATGACTATTTATGTTCAATCCATAACACAAAACTGTAGCACACTACTAGAAAGAGTAAACATTTAAACATCTTCACCACCATCATTATGTTGTTTTGTTGCAGTTTTTATAGATATTATTATTGTTATTATTATTATTATTGTTGTTGTTGTTGTCATTATTATTTTATGTTATTGGTATTAAGACGATTATCACCATATTTTTTAACTGAAAACATTGTAAATACCTGGTTGGCAAACTTCCTAGATATGCACAAATGTTTCATGAATATTTTAATGAACTACTCTCTACAGCTTCATGCTAGGAAGATCACAGTGACCTAATTTTACGTCTCAGAGGTAGAGGCCTGTTAAAGATCCCTACAGGCCTGAAATGAGTCCTGTACCTCTTTCCATTTTGAAACATACCACCCTGCTAATGTATAAGGATGTACGACAACGTATGACGCCTCACGACGGACGATACATGATCACATAAGCTCAGTATAGCTTTGCACTAGTTGCAGTAGCCATTCTCTACAGCTTAACAATGTCCAATCTTGATCACTGGCCCCCTACATAATAACCATATGATCGTATTGTTGTTCAGAACCTCCATGACCAGTAGAAGATCAAGGACCGTGACGTTGCCCGGTATGGCGGAGCCGGGGTCCCACCCTGGAGCCAGGCCTGGGGTTGGGGCTCGCGCGCGAGCGCCTGGTGGTTGGGCCTTAGCCCATGGGGCCCCGGCCGGGCTCAGCCCGAAGAGTGACATAGGCCCCGCCCTCCTGTTGGTTCACCACCTGCAGAGGGGGCCATGGGGGTCGGGTATAGAGAGGATTGGGTGGCAGTCGAGGGCGGGTGCCCGGGCGTCCCGGTCAATGCTCACAGCCCCTGGCTGTGGGACGTGGAATGTCACCTCGCTAGGGGGAAGGAGCCTGAGCTTGTGCGGGAGGTTGAGAGATACCGACTAGAGATAGTCGGGCTCACCTCCACGCACAGCTTGGGCTCTGTACCCAACTCTGGGAGAGGGGCTGGACGCTTCATTCTCTGGCGTCGCCCACGGGGAGAGGCGGAGAGCTGGGGTCGCACTGCTTATTGCTCCCCAGCTGAGTCGTCAAGTGTTGGAGTTCACTCCGGTGAACGAGAGGGTCGCGTCCCTACGCCTTCGGGTCGGGGACAGGTCCTCTCACCGTTGTCTCGGCCTACGGGCTGAGCAGCAGTGCAGAGTACCCGACCTTCCTGGAGTCCCTGGGAGGGGTACTAGATAGCGCTCCGACTGGGGACTCCATTGTTCTCCTGGGGGATTTCAACGCCCACATGGGCGGCGACAGTGAGACCTGGAGGGGGTGATCGGGAAGCACGGCCTCCCCGATCTGAACAGAGTGGTGTTCAGTTGTTGGACTTCTGTGCTAGTCACAGTTTGTCCATCACGAACACCATGTTCGAGCACAAGGGTGTCCATAAGTGCACGTGGCACCAGGACACCCTGAGCTGGAGGTCGATGATCGACTTTGTAGTCGTATCATCTGACCTTCGGCCACGTGTCTCAGACACTCGAGTGACGAGAGGGGCAGAGCTGTCGACTGATCACCACCTGGTGGTGAGTTGGATCCGCTGGGAGGGTAGGAAGCCGGTAAGACCTGGCAGGCCCAAACGTATCGTGAGGGTCTGCTGGGAACGACTGGTGGAACCCTCTGTCAGCGAGGTCTTCACCTCCCACCTCCGGGAGAGCTTCTCCCAGATCCCGGGGGAGGTTGGAGACATGGAGTCCGAGTGGACCATGTTCTCCACCTCCATTGTCGATGCGGCTGCTCGTAGCTGCGGTTGCAGGGTCTCTGGTGCCTGTCACGGCGGCAATCCCCGAACCCGGTGGTGGACACCGGAAGTAAGGGATGCCATCAAGCTGAAGAAGGAGTCCTACTTATCTTTGTTGGTAGGTGGGATCCCAGAGGCAGCTGACAGGTACCGGCAGGCCAAGCATGCCGCAGCTCGTGCGGTCGCAGAGGCAAAAACTCGGGTCTGGGAGGAGTTCGGGGAGGCTATGGAGGAGGACTATCGGTCGGCCTCGAAGAGATTCTGGCAAACCGTCCGACACCTCAGGAGGCGGAAGCAGCTCTCCACCAGCACTGTTTACGATGCGGGTGGGGAGCTGTTGACCCTGACTGGGGATGTTGTCGGGCGGTGGAAGGAGTACTTCGAGGATCTCCTCAATCCCATCGTCACGTCTTCCGAAGAGGAAGCAGAGACTGGGGACTCGGAGGCGGACTCATCCATTACCCAGGCTGAAGTCACCGAGGTGGTTAGAAGCTCCTTGGTGGCAAGGCTCCTGGGGTAGATGAAATCCATCCTGAGTACCTTAAGTCTCTGGATGTTGTGGGGCTGTCTTGGCTGACATGCCTCTGCAACATCGCGTGGCGATCGGGGACAGAGCCTCTGATTGGCAGACCGGGGTGGTGGTCCCTCTGTTTAAGAAGGGGGACCGGAGGGTGTGTTCCAACTATAGGGGGATCACACTCCTCAGCCTCCCCGGTAAGGTCTATTCCAGAGTACTGGAGAGGAGAATTCGACCGATGGTTTGAACCTCAAATTCAGGAGGAGCAGTGTGGTTTTTCGTCCTGGTCGCGGCACACTGGACCAGCTCTACACGCTCCATCGGGTGCTCGAGGGTTCATGGGAGTTTGCCCAACCAGTCTACATGTGTTTTGTGGATCTGGAGAAGGCATTCGACTGTGTCCCTCGGCGCACCCTGTGGGGAGTGCTCCGGGAGTACGGGGTCCGGGGTCCTTTGCTAAGGGCTATCCGGTCCCTGTACGACTGCAGCAGGAGCTTGGTTCACATTGCCGGTAGTAAGTCAAACCTGTTTCCAGTGCACGTTGGCCTCCGCCAGGGCTGCCCTTGTCACCGTTTCTGTTCATTATTTTTATGGACAGAATTTCTAGGCGCAGCCAGGGTGTAGAGGGGGTCTGGTTTGGGAACCACAGAATCTCGTCTCTGCTGTTTGCGGACGATGTGGTTCTGTTGGCTTCGTCAAATCAGGACCTTCAGCGTGCACTGGGGCGGTTTGCAGCCGAGTGTGAAGCGTCCGGGATGAAAATCAGCACCTCCAAATCCAAGGCCATGGTTCTTGAACGGAAAAAGGTGCTTTGCCCTCTTTCAGGTCGGTGGAGTGTCCTTGCCTCAAGTGGAGGAGTTTAAGTATCTCGGGGTCTTGTTCACGAGTGAGGGACGGATGAGCGTGAGATCGATAGACGGATCGGTGCAGCATCTGCAGTGATGCGGTCGCTGTATCGGACCGTCGTGGTGAAGAGAGAGCTGAGTAGGGGGGCAAAGCTCTCGATTTACCTATCGATCTACGTTCCGATCCTCACCTATGGTCATGAGATTTGGCTCATGACCGAAAGAATGAGATCGCGAGTACAAGCGGCCGAGATGAGTTTCCTCCGCAGGGTGGCTGGGCGCTTCCTTAGAGATAGGGTGAGGAGCTCGGTCACTCGGGAGGAGCTCGGAGTCGAGCCGCTGCTCCTCCACGTCGAAAGGAGTCAGTTGAGGTGGCTCGGGCATCTTTTCTGGATGCCCCCTGGACGCCTCGCTGGAGAGGTGTTCCGGGCACGTCCCACTGGGAGGAGGCCCCGGGGAAGACCCAGGACACGCTGGAGGGACTACATCTCTCGGCTGGCTTGGGAACGCCTTGGGGTTCCCCCGGAGGAGCTGGAGGAGGTGTGTGTGGATCGGGAGGTCTGGGCGGCTTTGCTTGAGCTGCTGCCCCCGCGACCCGACTCTGGATAAAGCGGAAGAAAATGGATGGATGGATGATCGTATTGTCATATGAATAGCAAAATATACACTGTATTATAATCATGTAAACACCCTTTTAAAAAAAGCAGGATACAGGGCTAAAATCAAATGTCTCCCGCTTTGACATGACTTAATATAACCTAAAGAGTCCCTGGACAAAGTTTGGCGCTTTTGTAAAAAAGTGCACGATTCTATCCCTTAACTGCTGGACTACTGGAGGAAACATCAGCAACTCTTCCGATTCACTCACCCTCTCCAAGAAGCACCTTCCAACCAGCTCTGGACAGTCTGTGTACTGCTCCAGCTCCCGAAGAAAAGTCCTAGAAACAAATGTGCCATTGATGAGAGAGAAAGAGCAAAAATGAGTGAGAGATGTGATAAAGAAAATGAGTGATGGCGGTCACAGTACTGATATAAGTAATGACAGCCAGATGGTGCTCTTTCACCTCCTGTGGAAGTGGTAGATTTCTGGCATATTTCCAAACAAGATCTCCTTTTTATTCTGCAAGGGAGCAGGGATGAGGGGAGCCATTGCTGGATTATCCATTTCAGAGGCATATCCCTGCAACACACCAAAACCAAACAGGGCTGTAGGTAGAAATAGAAAAACAGAGGTGAACTGACTCTTTTGTTTTTTTACTGGTGTGTTTAAACACCTGTAAGACACAAAGCAGTTCCTCCACGTAAGCTCTTTCTGTTTCCAACAGCTCGTTCATGACATGTCTAAAGGCAGAGAAAACAGACAAAATACAACAAAACACACAAAATAAGACTGAATCACAAATGTTGAGAAAATTAAGTGTGGGGTGACAAATCTGACATTCCAATACACACTTCATAAGTGCTACCTATATATTTCTGACATAATGTATTAAAGGGGAACTTGAATATTTTTCAACCTTGGCTCTATTTTTAGAAGCTGTGGGGTTCATCTTTTCACTGGGGACAAAAACAATTTTTATCATAGCAGTGTTGATTTAGAATGGAAACACCATCATAGGCTAACTGCCTATAAAATGTTACAACATGGGGCAAGCTGAAACTACTCTCAGGAAACCTCTTCTTGTTGCCACTGAACAGGTAAAAATGTCATTAGAAGTGTGTGGCAAGACGGAGATGGTTCTATACGGAGGTAAAAATCCACATCTTACATATAAAAATTAGGTTTGGGGCGACTAATGAAAATCACAAGTCGACTAGTCTGGTACCGCTAGTCATCGACTAGTCGACTAGTTGGCGAGTAAATTTGACATTGAATGAATTAAGCTGATTTTGAATCTTCAAGATGAAATTCAAATATGACATTTATTTGAACAAATATAAGCACAACATCACAAATACAAAAAACAGCATTAGCATGGAGACCATACCTGCATTCATTTACTTGGCATAGCTGACCCGTTTGAGCTGACTAATTCAACTGCCAAGGTTCACACACTTTGTTCACTCAGTTAAGAATGTGTGTGAACCTTGGCTTTTGACTAGTCGACTAATAAAATAGTCGACTAGGTGGCTGTTAGCTAGTCAGTCTATTATGACTAGTTGTCTCATTCCAAATAAAAATCAGATGTATGCATGTGGATGTGTCAGCCTGTGACTGGACTGTTACTTAGCAACAGTAACTGCAGCAGTCCCCCACCTACACACAACCCCGCCCCACACAAATACATGAATACACAACCCCCACTTCTATCCTTCCTTCCTTCCTTCCTTTCTGCCTGTCTGCAAGGTCTAAATGCTTAGCGTATATTAGCTCCTAATATTAAGTAGATAAAGGTCTTGATTGGTCAATATCAATGTTCAGTGGGAAAGATTTAAGATTACTTTAATGAGACTCACTTCTATCTTTGATGCTATTAATGGTTTATTCAAACACAGTTAACGCATTGGTTTCCTTGCAACCATGTACCTAATAAGCAGACTGATGGGGTAATATCCAAATACTTATAGCCCTGAGTATTATCAAATCAACAAGGGATAGGAGGATGAATAGCAACCATACTTTCAAAGACAAACCAATCACAACTGTGGCATCCCAGCAGGTTTACCTAAATGTAAAACCCTTTTAAAATGCAGTTAGCCACTTACTTACCTTAGCCTCAATGAGGCATTACAAGTCAACTGCTGATCAGGATCTTGGCCTTACAGAAAATTTTGCATCCCAAAGTTGAATGTAACTGTGTTTTCTTTCAATTACATAAGTTATGACCTAACAGATCATGAGAAAACTGTTTTTGCATGGTACAGCTGTTGTGTAAAGTGATTACAGATCAAAGAGTGACCTTCTGAGTACCGCCAGGTTCTCCTCCTGCTCGGACACAGAGGCGTGTCTGCTGTTACCCGCTCCCACTGTCCAATGCAAAATCTTCCTGAAAAAGCCAGAAAACAAAAACAAAACAACAGATCACGATGATAAGAGCACAGACAGAAACCACTAATAACATAATATACAATAACACTAACTTTGTCACAGTTGTTGCTGTTCCCTGAATCTCCATCTGAGCAGTTTTGTGCTTTGTGTGCTGTTGGAAGAAGGGAAAAAATATATATGTTCACATCATTTTATATGGACAATAACTAGCCAACATAATTTAAGGCATCAGATTTACTGCATAGCAGTGATTTCCAAAGTGTGGGCGAATGTACCGCAGGCAGACTGTGAGAGGTCATTAAAAATAAACTAAAATGAAATAAAAATACCCCAAAATATTTATGATTATTTTAAAAAAGTAATTAGGAAAAACAATAGGGTCCTTGGACCAGCTTTGCTGATGCTTGGACCCTAATAATAAAAATGTGGGACTGAAATTATGTGTTGTTATTACGTCCACCACGGACGTAATAAAATCATAGGCGTTTATTTACTTATTTGTCTGTCTGTTAGCAGGATTATGTCAAAACTGCTGCACGGATTATGACAAAATTTTCACCACAGATAAATATTCAGCCACATGGAAGACTCCATTAAATTTTGGAGGTGATCCAGATCCGGATCCGGATTCTGGCTCAAGATTTCACTTTATAGAGGTTTTGAAGGATTACGTCAAAACTACTTCATGGATTCTCAGCAAATTTGCACAAGCATTGAGACTGGTTCTTGACGCCTAGAGTGAGCATTAAAATAGCTCATGATTGCCACAAAGGACGACTGATAGGTTCACTGAGATTTGTATTAATGTATTGGCATATTTGCTTGTCACCGGCGCTTCTATATTTGATGCTATAATCCATGTAATGGGGAGTTGCGTCAGGAAGGACATCCGGCGTAAAATTTGTGCCATTTCGACATGCAGAGCCACCTTGAATATGCTGTTGAAGGGCCGCCGAAGGGACTGATCTTTTGCCTGTTCCAGCTGTAGAAATCAAGGTCATCACAGAGACTTAAATAAATCCCGGCTGTGTGGTCTGACCTGGTGATGCGAGCGGGGACTTGATGAAGGCCTCTGGTCTGGGAGCCACCGGCTGGACCGGCCTCGTCTGTTTGGCTGTGAGCTTCTTCAGGCTGATCCTCCGCTTGTCAAACATCTCCTGCATGGACGCCTGCTTCTGGAACACCTTCTCCGCTTGGTCCTGACAAATAGAAAAACACCTGGAAAAGCTGGAATTTTGTCCTTTACAGGATCATTTTAGAGATTCATCTCAGCTGTAAATTATGTTTTTTTGTAGCACATGAACATTACTGGATGAATCATCTCAACAGAGGAGATGATGTTTTGAGCACATTTAGTTTTTTTGTAAGACAGATAGTTGTGTTATTCAAAAAAATACATTTTTTAATTTTTGAGAAAGACAATTAATTGTAATAATGTTGATATTTGTCAATAAGTGCACCAGTTCATCTCATTATTGATTTTCTGTTGTGTAAAAATGTGAATATGTTATGCACATTTTGTCTTCTTACCCGGAGCTGCTGGTTGAGCACTGTCTCATATTCGGTCCAGATAGTACTGAGGTCTGTCAGTTGGCACTGACCAGCATTGTCCAGGTAACGCTCCAACTCCTGCAAAGCTGACTCCGCCCCTTCATGTGATTGACACTTGTCTACAGGTTGGGATGCCAGCAGGTATATGCCATCATCACACCACTTAGAGGCCTGAGGAAGACAGTGGTCGAGGAGGCATCAGTAAAACAAACAAACAAACAAACAACCTAACAACCCCCCCACCAAGCTCAGCTATGTGGGACTGTGCTGCGGCCTACACCCACTTTGCCTCAATTTGAATGACGGACTGCTTCACAGTTTAGCGTAAATAAACATATCAAATCTATATGTGCAGTTAATTCTGATGTGTGCCATTATTACGTTCAATCAGTAATAATTGCGGATTAATTGCTGTATTTCTGAGGTAATTGGGTGTGAAGACAATTTCGTTGCACTTGTTATAATGACAATAAATCATCATTCATTCATTCATTCATTCATTCATTCACAAGAGCACCGCACTCACAGGGCACAAACCTCCATGAAGACTAGCTTCCAATTCCACTAATTTTTACCTAGGAAAAAACTTTCAAGGTCAAAGTCCTGTTAGAAGTGGCTTTTTACAAGTTAAAATATAATACAAAATATAGATCAAAGGGCGTTTCAATGTGAATATGAAATATCTGCTAAATCCGTAATATGGATCAGATGCGGATCAAACTTCATTGCTAGCAATGAAGCACCTCATTGCCAGAAATGAGAGTGAATGAGGCACTTTTGATTGAGATATAATGCAAAATGCACAACAAATGGGCTTTTCAATGTTAAATTCAAATGTCCACAAAATCTACAGTCCAGATCAGATCCGGATCAAACTTTGTCAGGTGATATTGAGTGTCAGTCTGCACCTCATGTTCAAATATGAGAGTGATTGAGGCACTTTTGTTTGAGATATAATGTAAAATGCACACCAAATGTGCTTTTCAAAGTTAAATTCAAATGTCCACAAAATCCACAATCTGGATCAGAACCGGATCAAACTTTTTCAGGTGATAATGACTGCCAGTTTGCACTTCACATTCAAATATGAGAGTGATTGGAGCATATTTGATGAAGATATAATGTAAAATATTCATTAAATGGGATTTTCAATATTAAATATAAATGGCTACAAAATCTGTAATCTGGATCAGATGCGGATCAAACTTTGTCAGTCAATAAAGAATACCATCCTATATAATGCTCTTATTTGATCATTTTTGACAGAGTTATGAATTTTTAAAAATTCATTCAGTGTTAAAGATAGGGATTTTTCCAATTTTTCAAGATTATTCCTGACTTTGCCATTTGACCTGGAAAATTGAATCAGTTCTTGCCTATCAAGATATGAATCTTCAGTAAAAATTTCATAAGGTAACAAACATGAGGAGTGTTTGTGTGTCTCACTCTGTCCAGTCGCTGGTGCAGCTCCTTGGCTTTCAGGAGGTTGTCCCTGGTGGCCATCAGGCTGCTGCGTACGTCCTCGCTGACGGCTCTGAGCTCGCTGCATTTAGGTTGAATTGAATCTTCAGCGTAGTGAGAGTTCTGGATCAGTTCGTCAGCCTCACCGGCCAAAGCCAAAGTTCTGTCCAGCACTTCCTGTGGACCAGGAAAAGGAGGACAGTTATTTCCTCCTGCAAGAAGTTTATGTTTTTGGCTTTTTTTTTAATTTGCATATCTCGAATGATAAATTATTAAATAAATAAACAAACAAAACCCACTAAAATTGAACTTTTATGGACAGGCAGTAGTATTAAAAAATAAATATATATATATATATATATATGGGTTAACCTTGAAATGCTAACTAAATATAAATAACTGGAAAGCTCAAAACACCAGTGGCAGCCTGTTTAAAATAAAATGCTCCAAAATGTGTGGTTTTGTCAGGCAAAGTTGTGACTGGAGATCCTGGGAGTTACTTACACAGACTTTCTCCTCGTAGGCAGTGAGCTCGGAGAAGATGTGGTCAGCGTGGGCTGGGGTGATCCCCACCTCAGAGAAGCTCTTCAGTTTCTCTGACACCTGATCCAGCAGAGCTCTGACCTGCAGCGGACACACTGTTGGCATTACTCGGTTTTCCCGTGCATGCTCCTGAAGCCCATTGGAACAGCTTCAGCTGCAGCTCACCTCACTGTAGTTGTGCTCAAAGTGACGGAGCTGCAGACACTGCTGCAGTTTGGTCTGATGTCTCAGCCAGAAGTCATCAAACGCGCTTTCGGTTTCATCCAACTGAGACAGCAGTCTGTCAGAGGAGCGGACACGGACACGCATTTCAGTTTTCAAACCAGAAGGAAGCAGAAAGAAAAGTAGAAAAACCACTGGAGATCTTGACTGAGGAGTTTGGAGATCGGTTGTTGTTCTGTGTGAGTTCATGTGTTGTAGATCAGGACTGATCAGGGCATTCAGACATGTTAGTGCTGCTTAACGGGGTCATATTGTGGAGAGTTATTATTTGATAACATTCTTCATAGGTGGTTCTAGAGTGGTGTGTAATGGGGGTTTATACCCCATCAAGAAACTTTTCATTTGATATGGTAAATCCTGGTTTCAGCCCCAGTTTTTCACAACACCTAACTGATCTGGTCCTACGGCACTCACAGTTTCCACAAGAACTAAGAGCTATTGTTTATGCACGGTCCTGGGAAACAACTGAGCAAGTTCACACCACTCATATGTGAAAAATATATGTACATTTTGCATTACTGACTTTAAGTATAACGTATTTTGAGGAGGATAAGCTGCACCTGTTAAAAAATTGCCTCTTGAAGAGGAAAAACCCATATACTGTGCCCTCCAAAAGTACTGGAACACTTGGTATTTTGGACATTTTTATTTGTTTTTTTAAATACTTTTTAAATTTTAAATACAATAAATAAATAAATAAAAATCCAAAAAAAAAAAATATCTAAAATGATCTTCCTTAAACCAAACTGAAAGCAAATCTCTACAACTTGATATAAATGAATTAAAAATATAAAAGCCAAGATGATGGGTTGCAGGAGTAAATAGTAAATGGACTGCATTTATATAGCGCTTTTCCATCTGCATCAAACGCTCAAAACGTTTTACAATTATGCCTCACATTCATCCCGATGTCAGGGTGCTGCCATACAAGGCACTCACTACACACCGGGAGCAATAGGGGATTAAAGGCCTTGCCCAAGGGCCCTTAGTGATTTTCCAGTCAAGCGAGGATTTGAACCCATGATCTTCTGGACTCAAGCCCAACATTACACTGAGTAATGGAACGCTTTGCAATAATACCTGTAAATAATCAGTTTTATTGCCAGTTTCTTCAGACAAGAAGACGACAATGGATACATGAACATTTCCAAGTCACTGAATATGTCTTGGACTTTATTTACATTAATTATGAAGAAATACATTTTGTATTTTTTGTATTTGAAATAGCATAAACAAATTAAAATGTGTGAAATACCAAGTGTTCCAGTACTTTTGGAGAGCACTGTATAAGTTGTAGTTGCACTTTTTTTCTGAATTATTAACTCTTTAATTTTTATTTATTGGCATATATGCTTTTATGATTAGAGTTTATTTTGTTTAGTGCTTTGATTCCTGGGAAAGACCCATATAAATAGTCATATTTATTATTAAATAACTAAT
The DNA here is from genome assembly GCF_902500255.1 of Thalassophryne amazonica. Taxonomy (NCBI): domain Eukaryota; kingdom Metazoa; phylum Chordata; class Actinopteri; order Batrachoidiformes; family Batrachoididae; genus Thalassophryne; species Thalassophryne amazonica. Next base: position 16,869,411 of record NC_047116.1, read on the forward strand.
GTGTTCAGCATATAAGTTGCATTGAAGTATAAGTCGCAGGACTTCCCAAACTCCTAAAAAACAAACAACCACAACAAACCCAATTGATACTCTGGGAAATACGGTACTCGGATGATAGATTACAAAAAGAAAAAAATATGAAAACACTTCCTTGTCAATTAGTGACCTACAGGAACCTGACCCCGGTAAAATTTGAGAAACTGTCCAACATTCAGCAAGAATGAATGAGAATAGTTCCACCTAAAGGAGAGCAGAAAAATAGAGTGCGCGCAAACTAATTTGATCCTTGTCAAATAAAAGCACATTGTTAAAAACATGAATCACATCCTTTCCTTCTCTATTATTTAATTACAAAAAAAAAAGACTTTATACTTTAACACCCTACCAGATGTGACCATATGTGTAGCCTGGAGGCTAGCTCGGGTGTTTGTGGAATTTTCTTGGGATTGCATCGTCATTAAATATTGTACATGGGCTCATCTTGTTCTCACAGCAGGTAAGCTTTCACCAGGTATTTTCATCTTGCCATTTTGGTTAAGAAATAGTGATTATAAAACTCTACCTCCAGGGCACTGTGCCCACCATCTATGCCTTTCCAGTTTTAAGCGGTGAAAATACATGTTTCCACATGTACCTCTAATTTTGTCACTCCACCACAAATAAATACATTTTAAAAAGAAAAAAAAAAGAAGAAACAATGCGTTCTACTGGCCCCAGCAACACAAAACCTCTGGAGCCGCCACTGGGCTTCACACCATAAACATGAACACAGGTTTTGGGGTTCTAACCTTTGCACTGTAGCCAGGTTCTCCAGTTCATCCTGGTTCATATTGTGATCGGGGTCTTGCACCACAGGCTCACTGATGCTCTCCAGCAGCCTGCTGCCCTGGCTCAGAGCCACCATCAAGTTCTCCTGCAGACACATTATAATAAAGTTGCATAACTGATGTGTCATAATGGAAACATTGTACTATGATTTAGATTTACATAGTATGTTTTAATGAAACAGCACAGGTTCCAATATGAGTTGCCACCCCATCTTCTAGATGATACTGTATTTTAATATAGAATTCCTGAGCAGGGAGTAATGAAATGTTAGGGGATTCCCCAATTATATAATAGGGAATCCCCTAACATTTCCTTACTAACAATTGGATCTATATGTAAATACAGTATCATCTGCAAAAAAGGTGGAAACTCAATCACTTCCCCTTAAGGATTAGCCAGAATCAATCAACTGATGTTATCCTGGAAAGCAGCTGTCAGTGTCAGACATTCTTATTAATGCACCACAAAGGTCACAATACAGCATTATTTAATGTGTGCTGAAGACGAGTGAAGATGTGTTGAAAGGAGTGGTTACCTTCATTTCGTCCTTCTTGCTGGTGTGTGTGCTGAGCAGCAGGACTGTAGCCTGGATTTCATTGGGGAGTTCTGTTTCAGCCAGTTCGGTGCCAAATGACTGCAGGGTCTGTGCTGTTTTCTTTACCATCAGTGCAAATCCCTCGATGGCCTTATGTACACAAGACACACAAAACGTTTTTCAAGCAAACACTGCGTGAACAGTGGCTGCAGAGTCAGATACTTAGTCACTTTGGGGTTTAAAAATATAGCAGTTTTTCAATATTTTACTGATTTTGATGGAACATTTCATCATATGTAGCAGTAATTTCAACCCATTCTCATACCATTGCGATTTTCAGGAGAATTTCTATACTTCCGTTCGTCTAAATTTACATATCTTAAGACTCAGGAACAGTGAAACTCTTAAAATTTAAATTTTTATTAATACAGGGAGGCCAACGCTCTATCTGCAAAAAAAAAAAAAAAAAAAAAAATCATGCATTTCTGACATGTGTAAATGCTTTTTTTTAGAAAACTGAATTTTGTGTCTCAAGAAGGAATGTACTAGAGGCCATGAAATGCTCACATTGCCCACTAGATGGTGACAAAGGCTGCTCAAACATGCAGCAAGGTGTACAGTATTAATTCATTTGAGAAGTTCATTTTTGGCAAAAATAAGATCGGCTGACAACCAAAAATCAACTTAGGGTCATGCCCCTGCCCTTATGGGCAACTTACTTGTTTTTTGAAATGAAGCTCACAATTATTAACTTTCAGACATGTGCTCATGCAACACCACACTGAACTGACCTACTTAGTAAATACAAAAAAAATTGACAAAACCAAACCCTTTGCTTTCATTTTTACAATCTAGAAGGTTAAGATTTGTATAAAATGTATTACCCTTTTTTTATTAACCCTTTGTGACCCGTGGGTGTGTACCTGCAGAAAGATGTGTAATTACTAAAAAAAAGAAAAAAAAAAAGAAAAAGAAAAACAACCCAGTACAATGTGTAAAATTGTTGTTCATTTCAGCACAAAACACACATGTTGTCTGTTTTGTGTTATAACTGATTTTTGCAAAAAAAAAAAAAAAAAAAAATCTGCATAAAAAATTTAAATCCAAATTCACACTGTTTTCCACATTTAAAAGAAGCCTTCTGTTCTTCAGCTTCATTTTTCCCCTGTTCATTCACTTGACACATGTTGTGCAGATGTGAAAAAATGCCTGCTGCTACGGGTAAATAAACAGTGATCAGTCCATAAAGCCATAAATCAAATTCTTAGCTCGTCGCCTGTCAAAATTGCAGTGAAAGACTTTAAATTTTAAACCCATCCCAGATGTGACATCATCAGGAATTAAGCTACTCTTTATTCTGGAGGCAATCTTGTGTTTTCAGAGGATTTTATATGGAATTGTGGTATTGGAAAGTGCACTCCTGCAATTTGGGTTTATTTTTCCAGAGAAGGAAAGTGTTCAGCAGATGTTCATATTGTGGCGATGCACGCCGCTCAGTTGGGCTTGCTACTTGTGCACATTTGCAGATGTAAGAATAATAATTAGCTGTTTTAAATTTTGGCAGAGGTACACACTTGGTGGTATCTGGTTGCAAAAAAGTTTTTCATTATTTCCAACAGACAGCAGACTCAGGCCTCGCTGTAGACGTGCACTCCAGTTAGTGCTGTTCTACTTTATGGTATATTACATATAATGCTGTTTATTTTTTAGTTTAGGCAAAGAGCTCTGATGTTTGTGGGTTTTCCAGCGTGTTTTTCAGTGTTGTCAGTGTGAGGTGTCGTATGAACGTACGATGCGGTGAGAGATCCACTTCTCATGGCAGTACTCCTGGGTTCCCCCGAGTTCCTGGGTCAGCTGGGAGCGGTCGATGTAGGAGTGCAGCTCGGTGACTGAGCTCAGCATAATCACCTGCACGACAACAAAAAAATAACCTGAATGATTTTATTCTGATTCCAGTTATTTGACTGTGAGGATTCTGGAAGGGGCTGTTTGAAGCTCTACTCACCGGCACCTTCATCTTGAACTCATCCTTGTTGAACTTGAAGAGGATGTCAGAGAGCGTGCGCTGCAGAAACGTGCTGGGCCGCAGAACCAGAACCAGTTGGAGGTTCCCTGGGAAAGAGCCCTGAGGAGAGAGCGGACGGGTCAGTGCTTATGTAACAGAGCAGACAGAAGGCTTCTGCAGGAGACTAAAACAACATCCCCTCTGTCCAACATGTGCACCGACTCTCAGACAGGCACGAGCACGTGCGGCATCACGTGGTGCCGGAGGGGAAAGAGTCAGGATGAGGGTGATAAAGAGCCTTCGTCAGACGAGGACACATGAGTTTACAACAACAGAAGAATCATAATAATAATGATAATGATAATAATAACTTGAGCATTGCGCTCGTAGAGCACAAATCTCCTCTAACACTAGTTTCCAACTCCACAAATTTTTACCTTGAAAAATTTTCAATGTCAAAGTCCTGTTAGAAGTGACTTTTCATAAGCTAAAATATAATACAAAATATACATCAAAAGGGCTTTTCAATGTTAAAATCAAAAAGATCCGCTAAATCCACAATATGGATCAGATGCGGATCACACTCAGCTTATTCACTGAGAGTGCCAGTTTACACCTCATTGTCACAAATGAGAGTGATTGAGGCACTTTTGATTAAGATATAATGCAAAATATACATCAAATGGGCTTTTCAAAGCCCATTTTCAAATGTCCACAAAATCCACATTCCAGATCAGATCTGGATCAGACTCTGTCAGGCGATCGTGAGTGTCAGTCTACACCTCAGTTTCAAATATTAGAGTGATTGGGGCACGTTTGATTAAGATATAATGTAAAATGTACATTAAATGGAGTGTTCAATGTTAAATATAAATGGCCACAAAATCTGTAATGTGGATCAGATTAAGATCAAACTTTGTCAGTCCATGAATGATATCATCCTACATAGTGCTCTCAAATATGAAAGAAATTGTATCTTTTTTTTGACAGAGTTATGAATATTTGAAAATTTGTTCACTGTTAAAGATAGGGATTTTTCCAGTTTTCCCAATTTTTTCCTGACTTTGCCCTTTGATCTATGACCTTGAAAATGTAATCACTTCTTGCCTATCAGGATACGAATCTTCAATAAAAATTTCATAATGACATGAAAAATTGTGGGCTCCAGGCTGTTCACAAACAACCAAACAAAAGCAATAACATAACCTCCTCCAACTTCTTTGGCCGAAGTACTACTACTACTACTACTAATACATTTGGTGCACTTTCAAGTGTAACATTTTATAAAGTGCCCTACATAATAAACCATCAAGATAACAATAAAACAAAACTTTGCATTTGTAAGAACAATTTAAATTAGTCATCAAGTGCAATTAAAAAATACAAACTGGTGGATGAAATTAAATAACATATAATCATAAAATTAATTATAGACAGAAGAAATAAATATCTTTTAAGATTTGACTTTAAAAAACCCCCAACTTATACACTCTAAGAAATGAAACACGAGGGGTTTAAAGGAAATTAATACTATTATTTTCAATATGCTTGCAATTGTTAATTTTAGGGATTTAAGTAATAATGTTTATTTGATTTAATTAATTTCAACTACAATATTGTTTTGCACTTAACTGATAATGTTATGTGGAAAAAGTTACCTTAACTTCATCAATTAAATTCAACGTTTTATTTCTTAGAGTGTATTAACTGCTCCACGAATCAGGAGCATACTCGGTTCTGAAATTAATTCTCTGAATGTTCATGTTTTGTGTGAGTGACGTATTTAAAGCAGCTGGATAATGATGGACAGCGACACTGATCTCTCATTCTGAGATGATGTGACTTAATGTCGTCTTAATTAACTAATGACCTGCAGCAGTCGGTTTGCTGTTTCCTCTGCAGTGCTGCTCTCAGCAGAAATGACCATGAATAAATACTGCTAACTAACTGGTGCAGCAGGAGCATATGCAGGGGTTCTGTTTTCAGTCCTGTGTATCTGCCCATCCAAAGTGGGTGTGAAGAAAGTAACTCAAAGTATTTTGATCTGATTTGGACCAAAACTGGGGCAATGATTGAGGACCAGACAAGGACAAAATGGTTTGACTTGTAGAAAAATTGGTTTAAAGCCAATGTCACAGGACAAGGTCAAACTTTGGGCCCAGGACTTACAGTATATTACAGGGCATATTTAGAATGACTATATCAAAGAATCGGTTAATGACATGCTGATGGATAATATTAAACAATAATATGAAGTCACACATGAAGATTCTCTTGGTCACATGACCCTTGACGTTGAAAGGTCAAACTCAAGGTCATAAGTATCAAACAGTTTAGAACCAGTTCGAACAAAACATAGTGAACACTGTATTACATATAAATGCATGTGGATAAATTTGTTGATTGAACATGGACTGCTGTTCCTTTAACTTTACTGATTTAAGGTGTTAACAGTAATGTTGTTAATTCCAATGCAGAGCTGCAGGATTGTTCAGTCTTGGTGGAGATTTGTGCTCTGTGAGTACTAGTAGAGTGACTATGATTGATTTAACCCATGAACTCGTCTCCACTGCAGACAGACGGCAGCAGGTTTAAACTTGTCAGATTCCATTATCATCTATTTAGCAGCATCACTGAATCCCCTCAAACAGGACGTAACTGCAGCGGTGACTGATTACCCCATTACCAGCCTGTCCGCCTGTAAAGTCCCCCGTCTGGGATTAATAAAACCTGATTCTACTTGAAATGAGTGAGTGGGTGTCCAACGTCTCTGGAGACCACAAGGTATATCCATCTCCTCTTCCTTTATCAGAATGTTCATCATTTTTGTAGTTTATCTCCTCATTTTACAGTCACCTGTGATTGATGTGCCAGTGCACTAAGATTAAAAAATAAAAAGCAACCACTTTTGTGTGTCTGTATAAACAACAAGAGGGGCACTAATTACACCGCATCTCTGTAAGAGGCCAAAAATATCTCAAAAATAAAACAAAAGTTACTTTTTTGAGGTGGGTCCACAAATAATTTTGAATATCGTAAGATTTTTATTATCTACATTTAGCAAGGAAAGCATATGATGAAATCAATCAGTCAGTCACTGAGTCAGTCAGTCAAGCAGTCACTGAGTCAGTCAGTGAGTCAATGAGTCAGTCAGTCAGTGAGTTACTGAGTCAGTCAGTCAGTGATTCATTTATTCATTCAGTCAGTGAGTCAGTCATTCAGTGTGTTACTGAGTCAGTCAGTCATTGAGTCAGTCATTCAGTCTGTCTGTCTGTGAGTCACTGGCTCAGTCAGTGATTCATTTATTCATTCAGTCAGTGAGTCAGTCATTCAGTGCATCACTGAGTCACTGAGTCAGTCACTGAGTCAGTCAGTGTCTGTGAGTCACTGACTCAGTGATTAATGTATTCATTCAGTCAGTGAGTCAGTCATTCAGTCTGTCTGTCTTTGAGTCACTGGCTCAGGCAGTGATTCATTTATTCATTCAGTCAGTGAGTCAGTCATTCAGTGCATTACTGAGTCAGTCAGTCAGTCATTGAGTCACTGAGTCAGTGACTCAGTCAGTCAGTCTGTGATTCATTTATTCAGTCAGTCAGTCAGTGAATGAGTGAGTCAGTATGTCAGTCAGTGACTCATTGAGTCAATCAGTGAGGTGTTGAGTCAGTCATTAAGTGATTCATTCATTCCTTCATTTATTCATTCAGTAAGTGAGTGAATGAGTCGGTCAGTGAATCAGTGGTCCAAAAAAAAAAATCACAGTTTGAGAACCACTGGCATAAACAATGCAAATATAAGACACATATGTCTTATAGCACCACACAAGGCATAAGGCACACATGCACACACGCACGCTCCCACAGACACGTGTGCGTGCGCGTGCACACACACACACACACACACCTTACACTTCTTTGTTTAAATCCTGGTGCGTGTTAAAACTGTGGCTAAAAACTCATGTGGACGCAGAAACAAACTCACTGCAATTCGTAGCAGGGTCCCCTTGACGGCTGCCCATCGGTCTTGCCGGCGATCGATAACCAGGATGAATCCCACGCCCGTTGTTGACAAACTGGAACATAAATAGATGCGACATAATCAATGCAAGCGTCTGCGTCACCGCCATGCGTTTGGCAGCTGATAAATTTACCTGAAAGTGACCAAAAGTATAAAAATCAGACACAGCAGAGCAGAACAGAGTGATGTAGAGGTCCCTCAGAAACAACGAGGGCCCAGAAGGGGGGGAACCAAAGGATTTATCTTCTTAGACAGCTGGTACAGTCCAGACAAACGGATGATGTTCAGCACCTCCAGGTTTCCAGCTCTGTGAAACCTTCCCCCAAACCCCCCCGATCCCAGGAGACAGGAGGGACACAGATCCATGCCAGCAGTGTGGGTGGAGTGAAAACCAGCAGAGTCCAACAGCAGTACCGTGTAAAACAGAACCAGAACCCCAGCAGTGACCCGTATCAGTGTGTCCTCCTCCTACTCCCCATCACACACACTCACACAGGGTCCGAAAGAAAGGAGGCGATGTGCTGAGGAGGAGGAGGAGGAGGAGGCTGCCACTGTCCTGAGCTGCATCCAGCCTCCGCCTTCTTGTGCAGCCTCCGTCAGCTGTCCAATGAGGCGCCGGCAGCTGCTGTACCGCCAGCGCATAAACACAGGGGAGAGGGGCGAAGGATTTTTATTATGAGGTTATTAGTTTTAACCTGTCAGTTTATGCAATACAATTAATCATTTTGTTCTATAAAAGTAAGAAAAAATAGCTCAAAGGTGGTGTGTGTGTGTGTGTGTGTGTGTGTGTGTGTGTGTGTGTGTGTGTGTGTGTGTGTGTGTGTGTGTGTGTGTGTGTGTGTGTGTGTGTGTGGTGCGGGGCTTTTATACTTTTTTTGTGTGACTAGCTGATGATTATTTCTATTTTCCGTGTCGTCTTTCTTTCTGTGACATTTCTATTCTTCCTGACACTTCTCATGTGGTGTTTCTTCTCCTTTTGTCTCGTCCTCTGTCGTCATCAGTCTTCATGTCTGCATTCAGGCTTTCAAATCAGAGCTGATCTTTACTCCTTTATTCCTCCAGTGGAGGATCACTGGGGGTTAAAGGGGGCTGTGTCCCCCAACCCTTTGAGTAGCTCCACCAGAAAAATGATATTTGCAATTAAAGATCCTGTTTTCAGGATCAACCCATTTCTAAGCAATCCAATCCCATAGGCACTCCCCCCCCCAACAATTTCCATGAGTGATGGCAAAATTTAATCAGTTTTCCATAACATTTCAAAAGGATCAATTGATTTACCCTCATCTGGTGTTGAACCGTGCCAGACAGAGGTAGAGGCACACCCTGCACACTCTACACACCACAATATAAATACACAAGTAAATCTACATCTCTCTGTCCTGGTCTTTTTGACTACCATATTTTCCAGAGTATACATTTTACTAGTTTGGAAGGCCCTGCAACTTATTCTCCGGTGCGACTTATATACTGAAAATTCACAAATTTATTATTAATAACAGTAATTAGCAAGTCAGTCTGTTTATATAGAACTTTCCCAGAAATCAAAGCACTAAACAAAATAAACTCCAATAATAAAAGAATAAATGCCAGTCATAAAAAAATAAACTACAACAATGCACAAAAAATGCCAAATTGCAGCACTCTTAACACAGAAAAATGAAATATGTTTTTTCCTCTTCAAGAGGCATTTTTTGACAGGTGCAACTTATACTCTAAAAAATATGGTATGTATGACTTCATCATATGACTTCAATCACACATATTTTACTGATCAATACATGCTTCAGACCATGCATTCAGGCTTCTTGGTTGTTGAACTATCCTAAAAAAAAAGTTTTTCAGACGATGCTCTCCTTGACTTTGACCTTTAACCAAAGTACTCCAAAATCCAATCACCTCTAGATGATTAGATTGTGATTTCTCGATCTAATCGACTAGAACATCATATGACCCACTTTTAAAAGTACTTAAATGCCTCCTCCCACTATGTCAAAAGGTTTCAAAGATGCTGAATGATCACATCATTTCCTGAATCAATCCTATAGTTTCACTTCATTTGCAGTTTTGTTGTGATTTGGCGCTATGTAAATTAATTAAATTAAATTATTTCCTACTACTTTTCATTCTTTATTTTACTTTGTCTTTTATTTGTTTTATTGTCTGTTGAAATTGAATTGTTATTTTTAATTTATTTATTTATAATTGGGGGTAACGTGGTGCCCATTTTTTAAATTATGTACAGCACTTTGGTCGACTGCTGTCGTTTTAAACGTGCTTTCAAAATAAAGGCTGAGTTGAGTTGAGTTTATTTGAGCTCATGAATAATCTGTTTTTACCACCTCTAATTTCAGTCCCACAAGTCAGATTTTATTATCCAGCATGTGTATTTTTGACACTGTAGTTGCCTCTTGGCAAAAATGTAATTGTTACGAGTTTTAACCAAAGATTATTCTTGTTATTTCTGTCTACTCTGCATTGCATTATTAATTTAACATTTGTAATTTCCTTTACTCTTTTATGACCTATGGGTGTTTTAGAGCCATTTTAATTTAAATAACTGAATCAGTCATTGTTAGTTGTGTTGATTTTGCTTTTGCTCAACCTGTAGGTTTTCCCCAAATATACACTTTTGTCCCATCAGAAAAGCATTATTTTTTTAATGCTGTTATTAGCTCTATGTGCTTCTTGTTTATTGTGTGTTTGAATCAATCTGATCTCACGCCAATTTTGTGATGGCATCATGAAGTGGATTAACCAATAGTTTGTGATAGTATCACAAAAATGTAACATTTTGTGACAGTATTAGGAAATTTGGGGTGACATGGGGGAGGGGGGTGTTGAGGTTAGTGTTAAAAATAGTGACTGAAATTCGACATTTACTATGACTTCTGTCATTAGACCCTAAAAAAATTGTGCCCTTACCTAGACCCACCAAGAAAAAAAAATCTTTGCAACCACTACTGAATGAGACTGTGAGTTATAGTGAATATACAGAACATTCCAGAGTGTCGGATAGGGCCATAGGGACATACTTCATCTTAGCTTTCTATCACAGCACATTATAGATGTTAAATAAGATGTCAAATAATGACTTTTACCTCATAGTGTCTACTTTAATTTGAGGCTAATTAGAATTCAATCCATATCCATATCTGGATCCCATAGAGGTGGTAGGTGAGAGGAGGATGTTAGCTAAACTGTCATCAATTATGGATAACCCCTCTCACCCCTTACATGAGACTGTGGGAGCCTTAAGCAGCTTCTTCAGTAATAGTTTGCTGCACCCTCAGTGCAGAACAGAATGCCTCCACGGGCCATTTATTCCAATTGCAGTCAGACCCACCCCCATGTCTCTCCACTTCCCTCACCCTGGCTTCTTCCCTGCCACCTCGAAGGCAGCGCGGTTTTTACTGCTGCAGCCTTCAACCCCCAAGCTGGGCGGCGCGGACCCCTCCTGCCGCGGCCTTCACCCACTTTGCCTCAATTCGGACAATGGACTGCTTCAAGTTTAGAGCACATAAACAATGTCAAATGTATATGTGTTGTCTTTAATTTTCATGTGGGCCATTATTACGGTAAACAAGTAATAATTGTGGATTAATTGCTGCATCTTGTCTGAGGTAATTGGAGTGTAAACGTAATTGCCCTTTTTGGGATCAATAAAGTTGTCTGAATCTGAATGTTTGTAGACCACAACCACCAGCTGATTTTTGCACTATCAACTACATCTTCCTCCACCTTTTGTGCTTTATTACATACACAACTGCACAATAATTTTACCATATCTATATCTATCTATCTATCTATCTATCTATCTATCTATCTATATATATATATATATATATATATATATATATATATATATATATATACTCACATTCTATTTTTCACATAATCTGTTCACATCAGTATTTATGCACCCATCAGCAAACATTGCAATATACTTTTGTCACCTTTCTTTAATGTACTCGTAGATTTTTTTTCTTTACTACTGTGTGACTGCTGCAACAACTGATTTTCCCCACTGTGGGATCAATAAAGTTTATCTTATGTTATCAAGGAAATGGTGTAAGTATGACACAACTGAGTGTTATCCCATAATTATGCCAACTAAAGGAGCCAGTAGAAGGTGGTTCAGAGTCAAGTTTAAGTGTTGCACACCCAATGGAATTTCATGAAATCAGTCAATAAGAAATGGAGCGCATGTGGCCGAGTATCAAATTTCCAGTCTGTTTTAGCACAATGAAGATATTTTATTGTGTTTCAGTGTTGTGTTACGTTCATGCTCCTTTCACTTCCTGTGAACATGGTGGTGTCTGGAATTGGCCCCTGGATCCCGGACTGTGGCTGACCGCTGCTCTTCGCTGTTGGTTCGTGTCTGACTAATGGAAATTAAATGCAGAGGACAAATTTTTTGCTGTATGTTCATTAACAAATCAAGACTCTTCTAGATCGTGCTGAGCCTCAAGCTGCTTTAACACAGAGACAGATGGCCGGACGTACCTGAGGGGCCGACGCCCCCAACAGGGCACGTACTTAGTGCACAGTGAGGTGCAAATGTCCAACATCTGTCCATTATGACCTTGAATGCAGAGCAGCTGCTGGTAGTGTGAAAGTAATATCTTTGGATCAATATTAATTGAAGAGGTTGCTTCTTATGTTAAAGTTTTTTATATATCATAAGACGCACATGCGTTTTTGTATTTGTAAATGACAGTGTTTGACAAGAATAGATCTATTTAACAATAAATTCATTTTTATTGAAGGTAAAGCTGACCGGCGTGTGCAGAAAGTTCAATACATTTATTGCCCGTCTTAATTAATTTTCCACTACTGTTTGCATCTACATGCACATACTGGTAAATAAATTAACATGTGCATTTTGTTAGAACATACTCCCTTCTCCCTCCCATTGTCCTGCCCTCTGTGTGTCCTTCACACATGTCCTGTAGCTTCAGTGGTCAGCTTTTGTTAAAAACACGTTGGCATGTCTGCATGTGCATCCACACACTTTGTCCTGATTATTGATTATTAGGACTTCCTGGAACCCCCAACTTATACTTTCTATAAGTCCCTTCGGCTGCTCCCTTGTTTTGTACTTGGGGTCGCCACAGCAAATCCAAGGTGAATCTGCATGTTGAATTGGCACAAATTTTATGCCGGCTGCCCTTCCTGACACAACTCCACATTACATGGAGAAATGTGGTAGGGGTGGGATTCGAACCGGGAACCTTCCGCACTGAAACTAAGTGTGAGGATTGCAAATAAAAACATAATCACCTTTCTTAAAAAGCCAAAGATCATAAATTTTCACACTCAAGATTTATTTATTTATGTATTTGGAATTACTCAAAAACTAAGGAATCAATCACAAAATTATGTAAAAAGGGCAGATTGATGTGAAATAGATATTTTAAAATTTCAAGGTAGCTTGGCAAAATATAGCAGAAAGGTTTTCTTTTTAATTGTCTTTTTGATTGACTGTTATTAGAATAGATTTACATGAAATTTAATGAAAAAAGCTGGATCTGGACATTAGCAAAATTAGCCAAAATTTAATGTGGTGTATAATCCAGAACAAATCCAACTTTTTCATCAAGTTTCATGATGATCTGTTCAAATAACAGCCCCTCAATTAAAAAAAAAAAAAATTAAAATAAACAAAAATCCTGTCTCTGTTTTATTTTGATAAAATATTTTGTGTCAATCTACTAAAAGGGAGAGGAATTTTTGTTAGCCTTTTGGGATGAGGTGTTTTCGGCAGAGGGACGCCTTCTAATGTGCTTTTCTTATTACTTATACAACCCCTGGCAAAAATTATGGAATCACCGGCCTCGGAGGATGTTCATTCAGTTGTTTAATTTTGTAGAAAAAAAGCAGATCACAGACATGACACAAAACTAAAGTAATTTCAAATGGCAACTTTCTGGCTTTAAGAAACACTATAAGAAATCAGGAAAAAAATTGTGGCAGTCAGTAACGGTTACTTTTTTAGACCAAGCAGAGGGAAAAAAAATATGGAATCACTCAATTCTGAGGAAAAAATTATGGAATCATGAAAAACAAAAGAACGCTCCAACACATCACTAGTATTTTGTTGCACCTGTCTGTCCAAGGCAAATTTCTCCTTAGGGAGACAAATAAAGACACTTTGACTTTGACCACCTCTGGCTTTTATAACAGCTTGCTGTCTCTGAGGCATGGACTTAATGAGTGACAAACAGTACTCTTCTTCAATCTGGCTCCAACTTTCTCTGATTGCTGTTGCCAGATCAGCTTTGCAGGTTGGAGCCTTGTCATGGACCATTTTCTTCAACTTCCACCAAAGATTTTCAATTGGATCCGGACTATTTGCAGGCCATGGCATTGACCCAATGTGTCCTTTTGCAAGGAATGTTTTCACAGTTTTTGCTCTATGGTAAGATGCATGATCATCTTGAAAAATAATTTCATCATCCCCAAACATCCTTTCAATTGATGGGATAAGAAAAGTGTCCAAAATATCAACGTAAACTTGTGCATTTATTGATGATGTAATAACAGCCATCTCCCCAGTGCCTTTACCTGACATGCAGCCCCATATCATCAATGCCTGTGGAAATTTACATGTTCTCTTCAGGCAGTCATCTTTATAAATCTCATTGGAATGGCACCAAACAAAAGTTCCAGCATCATCACCTTGCCCAATGCAGATTCGAGATTCATCACTGAATATGACTTTCATCCAGTCATCCACAGTCCACGATTGCTTTTCCTTAGCCCATTGTAACCTTGTTTTTTTCTGTTTAGCTGTTAATGATGGCTTTCGTTTAGTGTTTCTGTATGTAAATCCCATTTCCTTTAGGCGGTGTCTTACAGTTTGGTCACAGACATTGACTCCAGTTTCCTCCCATTCGTTCCTCATTTGTTTTGTTGTGCATTTTCGATTTTTGAGACATACTGCTTTAAGTTTTCTGTCTTGACACTTTGATGTCTTCCTAGGTCTACCAGTATGTTTGCCTTTAACAACCTTCCCATTTTGTTTGTATTTGTTCCAGAGTTTATACACAGCTGACTGTGAACAACCAACATCTTTTGCAACATTGCGTGATGATTTACCCTCTTTTAAGAGTTTGATAATCCTCTCCTTTGTTTCAATTGACATCTCTCATGTTGGAGCCATGATTCATGTCAGTCCACTTGGTGCAACAGCTCTCCAAGGTGCGATCACGCCTTTTTAGATGCAGACTAACGAGCAGATCTGATATGATGCAGGTGTTAGTTTTGGGGATGAAAATTTACAGGGTGATTCCATAATTTATTCCTCAGAATTGAGTGAGTCCATATTTTTTTTCCCTCTGCTTGGTCTAAAAAGTAATCGTTACTGACTGCCACAATTTTTTTTCTTGATTTCTTATAGTGTTTCTTAAAGCCAGAAAGTTGCCATTTGAAATGACTTTAGTTTTGTGTCATGTCTGTGATCTGCTTTTTTTCTACAAAATTAAACAACTGAATGAACATCCTCCGAGGCCGGTGATTTCATAATTATTGCCAGGGGTTGTATTATGATGTTTAATACAGAATTGACCCAAAAGCTGAACCAACATTGTTATTATTGAAAACATCAAAATATAGCAATAAAAAGCAAACAATTTTATATATATATATATATATATATATATATATATATATATATATATATATATATATATATATATATATATATATATATATATATCTTTTAATTCAGTTTTGTGTGCTTGTGTGTGCTTCTGTTTTCAGACATTTTTATGCTGCGCAAACTGACAAATTGAAGAGGATCTCCTTCATATCTGTCACCTCAAATAACCAGGAAGGGCTGCTAAATGTTATGGTTTGCATACCACCATCAGTGGGCAGTAAAGGTCAACAACAAAAGAAACATTTTATGGCAATAATTTTTTTTCTTCAAAATGGGTATATTTGACATACACAGCAGCAATACTAACGTTAAACCAGATATGAAAGAACGCCACCAAAATGTTGCAAAGATATTGGTGAATGTCCAGATTTATGGAAACTGAATTGGAAAACTGCAATATATTCAGATTTTAATAAAATGGGCATAAGTCAGGGCTTTGGTACAAACATTTGACAAAATATGAAGGAAAAGATTAAACGATAGTTTAGAAAAAATCATGTCAGCTGCAAAAATGAAAAATCTGAAGAGGAACAGGAATTTTGTTTATGTATTTATTTATTGTTTAATTTCCAGAGGGGATGTTTTAGAGAAAGTAAAGGTCCTTTGTTCTCCTCCTCCCCCTGATGGATCTGTTCTACCCATGTGCACAAAAACAATCTGCAGGACTATGATAAACAGTGTCCATCCTATTAAAGCAGGGATCCAGGGAACACTCCCCCCACACTATGTGCATGCCCCCCACCCCCCCACGAGGATTAGTGGATGCAAAGAACTGATGGATGGATGGTATGATGTTCCTCTTCTTCCACAGATAAATTATACAGTCTCATCCACTTAAAAGGTTCAGGCTGTTTTTTTTTTTTTTATTACAACCATGTTAAGTCATATAAAAAAAAGAAGAAGTCATAGTCGTATTAAAACATTTGTAGGAATCAAGCCTACAAATGCTCTCATCACCTTTGGTTTGCACGACATCTGTTTTTAATTCATGAGTCAAAAAACAACAGTTATCCATCCGGGAGTTAACAATCACTAACACTAACAACCTCCTTTAAAACTGTCATCAATATGGCTGTTTGGAATATTTTAGTTTATATCAAGCTGTGTGCCAGAACAGAAACCCAGTTATGGTGGATGTTGCCAATGCTAACCATACCCTATGTATATGAATTTAATAATACCACCAGAAAATATATGTTATAGTTGATTGTAAAATGCAGAAACATATTAATAATAACTACACTACACAATTTTAAAGTTTCAGTGTTTTTTTTAAATGACAAAATTTACATCATGATGAAATGTAGTTTTTATCAAGGACCTTTACTTCTGTGGCATAATCACAGTTTTATTGGTGGTGTTTTGCAGATCAATCAATCAACTTTTTTCTTATATAGCGCCAAATCACAACAAACAGTTGCCCCAAGGCGCTCCATATTGTAAGGCAAGGCCATACAATAATTATGAAAAACCCCAACGGTCAAAACGACCCCCTATGAGCAAGCACTTGGCCACAGTGGGAAGGAAAAACTCCCTTTTGCATTTTTCCCTGTTGCATTTGATGGAAACTGGGAGCTCATAGTTTTTGAGGTACAATGAGGAAAAATACATCTTATAAGGCTACGATAAAGTCTTCAGTCTCCCCACTGGCTCATGTTGTCAAACTCATTAAAAAACACTAAAACTAATGTCCAGTAAAGATCCAGCAAAACTTAAATGTTACATGAATTCAGATTTATGACTTGAATGGTTAAAGTGCTTTATAGTGATGCCTCACATTCACCCATACTAATGTCAAGGAGCTGCCATTCAAGGCACTCAATTGCACACCAGGAGCAACTTGGGGATTAAAGACATTGCCCAGGACTGTTAGTGAATTTAAAGTCTGACAGGGATTTGAACCAAAGATCGTCTGGTGACAAACTCATTGCTTTAACTACTTGACCATCACCTCGACGGCCATGTCCACCATGGTTTTTTTCCATTTCTTTGAAGGGAAGAAGAAGAAAGACCTTTATTGTCATTGTAAATGCGTACAGCAAAATTTGTCCTTTGGATTTAATCATCCTAATTACAGTTAGACACAATCCAACCAGTACGAGAGCCCAGGGACCAACTCCAGTTGTAGAGACGCTGCCTTGGACAGGGGCGGAGAAAGGAGCAGACTCCAACTAAACCCACACAGACATGGGGAGAACATGCAAACTCCACACAAAAAGGACCAGGCGGGATGCAATCCCACAACCTTCTTGCCATGAAGCATCCTTACTAACCACTAAGCCACCATGCCCCCTGTGATACTACTGTAACATTAGCATCTGTACCATAACAATGCACAGAAAAACAATGCAGGGAAACTGAGCTGTGTGTGTCATGGTGTCTTGCACTTTAATCCACCTGGGTTAAAATTCCAAACTGTTTCCAAAAAAGGGCATTTTGATCATATTTGTGAGAAATACGCATATTGTGAATTCTTTAGTTGAATACGAATGAAAAAATTAGAGTGGTGCTAAAAAAAATTCTTTTAATGATTTAAATGTTTAAAAAAGAAATGAAAGAGACTACAGTTTTAAGGTTTGAAAAAAATATTAATTTAGATAAATATAACTGGACTCAGTGTTAATACCCATTTACTATATTTATTTTTATAGCTTAAAAAAAAACAAAATCAGGATTTCGCTCATAAGTCAAAATTGCCAACGATGAGAAGAGCACTCATAGGTTTGAATGTTAATATTTTTGAGATAACTAAGGGTGTAAAAAAAGGTGAATTTGTCCTTTAAGTTTTCATCAGGCCTCAAATATTTGAAGGTCTGAACTTTGTATCTGATGCCTCCTACTGGCCAACTTAATTCACAAAGGAAAAGTGCATCTTAAATTTCCATTTGAACTTCATTTTTGTCTCTCTGGCTTCATTTCACCCATCCCACAGAGAGTGGACTCATATCCCAGCATGCATTTGGGAAAGAAGCAGGGCAGGGCACTGCTGTGTTGTGTTTTTGACAACTGCCAGAAAAAGAGCAGAACTCCTGCAGCAGCAGTTACCTCGGCACACTGGTCAGGTAGGTCAGCACGCTGTGGAACTCTCTGTCTGTGACCTCACCAAAGGCAGGGAATTCTGGGAAAACAATGATGGGGCTGCCATTATCTCCTCGACCTCCTAAGGAAAATATGAAAAATGCAAGAAAATGCATAAAAAATCCTTTGTGCAATTCTTTTGGAAATATTGCTGTATGTCTGTCAGAGCTGTATTTATGATATTATAATAAATAAAAGGAGAAACTGATGAAACTGTTGCTCTAACCTATTGCGATTCAGATGTAACACACACACACACACACACACACACACACACACACACACACACACACACACACACACACACACACACACACACACACACACACACACACACACAGCAAAACCATAACATGTTCCATTAAAACATCCAACATTTTACTCCAAAGAATGCTGAAAGCAAAAACTAAAAATCAGTATTTTATCAGTCCACGTGTTACATTATTAATTGCATTTCTTTGAAATTTTTGATGATGTGTGCAAACCTATGCAACACAGTGCAAAATCACGTTCTTCATCATCTGCTATTTTCTGTAATAAATGTATTAAATTAGGTTTTCCCCCTAAAAATGTATTAATAATCCCAAATTTGTGGAATATCGAAACAAAAAGCAAAACAAACTAAATTGTATCTCAAAATCAAATCAATGCTGGAAAATATTTTATCTAGGAGATCATCGAGTTAAAGATTTTAACCACATGGAGGCGCTGGTGTTCTCAGCCATCACGGGGGGAAAATTAAAAACTAAAAAATAAATAAAACCTAACGTCTATATTTACATTTCTGATATAGTTCAATAAAAAAGAGGATTTAACAGAAATAAGCATTTCCTAATTAAGGTTAATTTATGGTTTGAACTCAAATAAATATTATATATCTTTTTTTGTAAAAAGCCAAAAAAAGTGATTAAAAAATTGGTTTCACTGGAAATTTCTCTGTATGACAGACATGTCTCTTTCAGAGCAGTGAGCTAATTTTTAAGATCATGATGAAAATGTTTGTAAAATATCAATAAAATATTCGTGCTTATTTTGTCATTATATGTTGATAGTTCGTTAATTCAAAAAGTGCAGTGAATTTCTGATGAAGTTTCACACAGTTTATCAGGCCTAACCAAATAATGGTTTTATGCTTTTTATAACTAATAAAATGATGGCGGTCACCTGTTATCAGTCAGATTTATGTATGTGTGTGTGTGTGTGTGTGTGTGTATAACAGCAGGGAATATTCATATTATTTTAGCTGTTTTCACTATAGATAAAATAAGAATATAAGATAAAGTACAACCATAAACACATCTCACAACTTCAGAGAAAAATAGAGCGCATCAGGTGTTGTGAGATCTGTTTTATTTATGTGCTATGAAATTAATTGTCAAACAACCCCTGCATTTTAATCAGACATATAAGTAATCTGATGATGTCTTTTTCTTTATATCAGCAACAAATTGTAGCTGCATCCTTTTGTATCTTGATTATGTAACACGGTTGCACACGTTCCATCCCCATCACTCTGTAACCCCAATGTTAACCCTGAATTTAAGACTAAAAGGTGATAATTAACTTGATGTGTCTCACGACAATGTGAATCCTCAAACACATTTTTGTCTCCACAACATGAGAAACACAAGCAAACGTACGTAGACTTTTCTGTCTGGTGAGAAAAGCTGCTCTGTCAGTCTGTGTGACTAGAATATCAATATGTCTGCTTTTCTTCTCTTGTTGCTATAGTAACAGCCAGTGCTTGGTCATGGTTTCATGTCTGCTTAGATCTTTGCAAAATAGTGACACACAAGCGGCCACCTCTTTCTGCACATTCACCGTATGCATGCACAGTTGTTTTTGCACATCATACAATTTATGTCCACAAATATTTGGAGAAATACAATGTTTGCTTATTACAGTTAAAAGCAAATAAGCTGCTGCGGAGTGTCAACTTTAATTTGATGATAAATTCCCTCCAATCAGATGAATGCCGTGGGAATTACCAGAAGGTGTGGTTGCTGCACCATTTAAGGGACCAAAAGTAATTGGACAGCTTGCTGCTGCAGTGCCAGCTGTGTTTCATTCTCTCATTATTACACTGAAAAATCAACAATTAAAGCTCAAGAGTTGATTTCAAGTCAGATATCCATTACGGTGCATTCAGACCAGTCGTCAAGACCTGCCTGGAATAAACTATCCTCAAAGTTTAATTAATTAATTAAAATGAGGTAAGCCACCAAAATACCCCTGACAACAATGAGTATGTTAGAAGCTGCAGCAGGTGTGATTTCAGACACTGTGCATCCAACAATTTGTCCTGTTGCTTCATAAATCACAGTGACATCACAAAGTAAAGTTGCTGTTGTAAGAATTACAACTTATTTAGCATAAAGTAGTACACATGGTAATCTCATGCACTAAATATGCATGTGTGCCTGCCCTGGCTATGTCAGTAAGGGATGGAAAAACACGTAACAACACACACAGAAGGAGTGTTGCATCATTAGTTTATTAAAAATTGTTATTGGCTCCTGTATAAATATTAAAAATTCATTTATGCACCTTTGAAAAGAAGACATGATATCTAATCTTGATTTGCCACAGGAGACATGGGAACTACACACAAAAACTGCTACAATTCCTGAAATGTTTCAGTGGCTTCTATGCAAATACCCAAAAATAAAGCAGAAAGTTTGCACTAATGTACCAACTCATTTTTATTGTTTACTTTCAACTCTAATATACTGTGATAAACAGTTAAAACAACAAAAACATTGTCAATATCCAAATATCCTTAATATGGACGTAACTGCAGCAGTGTCGGTAACAGAAGGCCCAAATATAATGAATAGATATTGAAAAATGAGATGTAAACAGATATTAACACCTAAAGTAATCATCAGACAATCATCAGACTGAAAATTCACAATTATCTCAGCTTCTTGTTTATGACAGCTGCCTTTTCAATGTTTATTAGACATAACAGTGACTCAGTATATGGATACTTTCAATGACTATATTAGAATCCACCAGTACTGAGTCACTCATTAATGAGTGATCACTGGAAAGCATTGCTATAAACATATTTATTTATTTATATACAAATTTCCAAAGTAGTTAATTCAGTGACTTCACTCTCATGCTGGGTGTGTCAGGACTCAGGAGGTAATTATGGTGAGCTGTCCATGGTGCTGATGTGACACTAAATACAGTATATATTAAAGTAATATAGCACATCATTTGATTGTCAGCCCTGTTGTATATTTTAAAGAATAAAAGTCACAAAGAATTGTGTAATAGATGTAAATCAGAAACAGGTTCACTCATTCACACCTTCTGGGCATGCTCAAAACTGCGTAACTACTGGACATCTATATTTAATACATTTTCAGAATTATATAATGTTAAATTTTCCCCTTCTGCTCTGACTGCAGTTTTAGGAGTCATACCTCCAGACGTCTTACATCCAAAATATCATTCAAATTCAATAGCATTTGCTACACTGATTGCAAGACGCCTTATACTTTTGAGGTGGAAACGGGAAGCCCCTCCCACACATGAGCAGTGGTTTGCAGAGCTCATGAAATTTTTGCATTCAGAAAAGATGAGATATACCCTGGCAGGTTCAACTGAAAAATTTCTCAAGGCATAGCAGCCTTTTCTGATATATATGGAAACATTTAGAATGATCATCTTACCATGACTTGAAATCAAATCACTAATATACTATTACAGTTAGCTGTGAAGTGAATCAATCTGTGTATTCTATTTTATTTTATTTTATAATTTTTTATTTTTATTCTTTTGGTTCTATATGTATATATTTTTATGTTTCGCCATCTCTTTTTGTCATTTGTTGGGGTTTGGTTTATAAAAAATAAACAGCAGCAGGGAACAGTATACTTCTGGAATGTTTTGTGAATAATGTACTGTTGAAAATGCTAAATAAAATTGTAAAAAAGTCACAAAGAATAAAAGTTGCAAACAGTAAAAAAAAAATGTGTAGTCTGCAGTCAAAGCTTTTAGATTCTATTTTTACCTCCAACAATGAGGTAATGTTTTCTTTGTTTGTTTCTTACTAGGATAACTCAAAAGGTAATGAATGTATTTCAGTGAAATTACGTGATTATATAGGTAATATCCTGGGGAAAAAAAAAAAACTTTTTTGAGTTTTTGAGGTGATCTGGAGTATGTTGTGGAACTGAAATCCAGAAGAATGTTTGGCACAATGCAACATTTAACTCAAAAGGTTGTAGGAGTATGATGATGAAAATTTGTGAGCAGATGGATAATGTCCTAGAAAATGAGAGATTTTATTGTGGATTTGATCTGGAACATATTTTCTATCCATGATCTAGAAGAAGTTTTAAACATTCAGAAACGTGGACTTGACAGACGTAATCACTTTCTGGGTTCCTTCTAGTTTGTATATGTGTTACAGTCTAAAACTAAAAAAATAAACATTAATTAGCTAATATTTGAGGCATGCATACTTAAATTACAAATGAATCCTCAAGTCATATAATATATGGTTAATAATTCATGGTTTCAAAACTACACATTATTAAATGTGGATATACGTTCCTCAGCATTTCAGGATTTAACCTACATATGAAAATTGACAAAAGAAAAAAAAGTACACAACAACTGGAATGCATATTAGGTTTTAAAAAAATCAAATGTAAGTTAGAATATAAGAAATAGAACATAAATACTCATATGTCACAAAGCTTTTTAATATCCATTCCAGACTCAGCTCAACCCTCTCACACATTCACAAAAAAGAAGTATTTTTTTTAACTTTTTGAATAATCCTGCAGAATGAAAACCTGACCAAGTGCAAACACAAATATTTTACATTTGAATGGCAAATATTAATCTCTAATGAGAAATCCACTCACACTATTTACATGTAATCCAGTTTAACTGGAGTGCAAATGATTTATGCAGAGAAAAAATCTCACCTGAAAGGAAGGCAAACTGCTTCTTAAGGTCGGGGGTGATGTCAGCGGCACAGAGAGGGCTGCTGTCCTGCTGCATGATCTCATCTGGAACAAAAACACCAAAATCAGCTAATCGTGTACAACGAAACACAACGGAACACTGAAATCAATTAAACATCATTTGCATTTTTTTTTTATTTAATTTCCAGCAATATCAGAATTTTATCAAAATTTTCCACACACCAGACAATGCACCATCACACATAAACAGAAGTAAATAAGTGTGTATTATTGCAAACTTTGCAGATTTTGATTGTTCCCTCATTGTTACCCATAGACACTCACACAGTCCCTGCCCTGTGGAAACGTTCCATGATCATCCCAGTGCCCAAGAAAGCAAACCCCACTGAAAACAATGATTTTAGGCCTATAGCATTGACATCAGTTGTGATGAAATGTTTTGAGAAATACATTGTGAGCAGGCTGAAAATAGATATGCATCTTGTTTTATAACATCTTGATGACAAGTCATCATATGCCCGATTACGTTTTATTGACTTCAGCTCCGCCTTTAATACGCTTCAGCCATACTTACTAATTCAGAAACGTAAAGTGTTGGACGTCAACCCATCACTTATATGGTGGTTTCACTCTTTTTTGACAAACAGAACACAGCAGGTCAAGGTAAATTCCAGCCTATCCCAAATCAAAGACATCAGTACTGGAGCACCGCAGGGATGTGTGAGCTCACCTGTCCTTTTTACTTTATATACTAATGAGTGTTCACCCAAGCACCACCCTGGGAACTACATTTTTAAATATTCAGACGACTCAGTAATTCTGTGCTTACTTTAACAGAATGATGATTTGGATATCTATCATTCAGAAGTAAGGCAGTTTGTTGAGTGGTGTGACTCCAGTCACCTCACTTTAAATGTTAAAAAGACAGAGGAAGTCATTTTTTGATCCAAAGTTGGTCTGCAATCACAACCCTGTAATTATACACCAGCAACCAATCACACAGGTGCATTCATACAAATATCTTGATCTCTATAGACAGCTCCCTTACATGGAACACTCATGTTGACTGGTTATGTTCCCGCTTGAATCAACAACTCTATTTTCTGCAGCGTTTGCGTTTTCATGGAGTCGACCAAAAACTTATGTTACTGTTTTATCAGGCAGTTCTGGAAAGCATTATAAGATAGGGCATAACCACTTGGTTTGGGAACCTTCCTGTGTCCCTAAGATCAAAATTAAACTACCTTGTCCTCACAGCAATGAAAATCATTGGTTTGAAACAGTATGACACAATCCTCAGTCAATTTTTGATCAGTGTATACTGAAGCAAGCGGACAGAATTCTTTCTGACCCCTCCCATGTCCTGCACACGCAATACGAGTTGCTACTATCAGGCAGGCGTTTCAGAGACCCCCACTGCAGACTGAATAGATATAGAAACTCCTTTGTTCCTATATCAATCACAGTCCTTAACAAATACCATAACAAACACAGCTAACAATCAGGTTTAGTAGGAGGTCTTAGTATTTGCATGTTTTTTACTTATTTTTTAATTTTTATTTTTCTTACTTTTTATTCACTGTTATTAACTGTTTATGTCTTCTGTATCTCTGTATGGGTGATAATTTCGGAGAAATCCAAGACAAATTTCCCCACGGGGACATTAAAGTATATATCTATCTATATCTATTCTCATGCCAGCCTCTCCTCCTCATGTGCAGTCAAGAGGATTGAAAATAATCTGATTTCAGGTTTTTAATCTACATTTTGTTCTTGCACACATTTCAGATTTCATGTCAGATAAACTACCCTGATATACAGAACTTGAAAAATCTTATTTTATCCTGGTGTGACTCATAGTGTCATAATCATAGCCCACATGATGTCTTAAAAACAGACATTTAAAGGTGAATAATAAAAAAAAATTCCCCACAGATACTGAGGAGATGTAACCCAAAAATATTCCCCATTTTCAGGTTTGTAAGAAACAGCTAAAGTTGTCACTATAAGTGGAAAGGATCTAAAGGGGAGATGATGATCTTGTAGTGGTTAAGGCACTGGGCTTGACACCAGAAGATCCTCGGTTCAAATCCCAGCCCGAATGGAAAATCACTAAGGGCCCTTGGGCAAGGTCTTTAATCCCCTATTGCTCCCGGTGTGTAGTGAGCGCCTTGTATGGCAGGACCCTGACATTGGGGTGAATGTGAGGCATTATTTGTAAAGCGCTTTGAGCATCTGATGCAGATGGAAAAGCGCTATATAAATGCAGCCCATTTAACGTTTTACCATTTAAAGGTTGCCATGCCTCCGGCTGAAGTGAGTGGGTGCAGGAACAATGTAATTGTTTCTTATCTAGTCACAATATCAGATTTTATCTCAATTATGGCTCAGAAAGTAAAAGGTTTAACTTACTATCTCATCATCATGATATAGAGAGTCAAACATCTGAATTTTTATCCCATAAAATAACTTTCTGCATTTTTTTAAACAACATTCCATACATAATCCACTGCACTGGCACAGCAAAAATGTAGATGAGTGGGTGAGTGAGTGGGTGTGTCACTCGTTCGCAGACATGCACTTGTATAAGCTGTAATTCAGTAAATCAAAAGCATCAAATCCTATCGTCTTGCAATTCACCAAATTAAAACAGCACATAAAGACACTGGATTTATGAGACAGTGTTCAATTTTCATTTAACATCCTATAGGCGTGTCTGTCACCTTCTGGCTGCACTGCTTCACATGAAATATGCAACAAAACAAGAAAGTAAAACCAGAATTAAGAATGGATAAAACATGTGGTTAAGGATACTAAAGAAACTTTTCAACAGTACTGCAAATTAGTGATGGTAAATCCGTAACACTTTTCCAGAATGTCAGGAAACCATTGCAACACCCACGTTTTGGAACATTGTTCTAGAGTCTGTATCAAAACAAAGATGTCACAGACATGCATTCTGCCTGTTACCCAGTAACAAGTGATATGTCTAAGAAATTTCAGATATATCAGCTTATAATTTTTTTAACAATCACAATGATATATATAGCAACCTCCATAGAAAATAATTCTTCAATTCCCCAGGCTAGACCTGGCCATGCTCAGGCACTTGCCCCTCTGTATTTACAAATGCTTCTTGCTCGAGTTCGAGTCAGTCTGCTGATGTTTACGTAACTTTGCATGAAAGCCTCTCTCATTTGTCGCATAACCACTACAAAATAGAGACCAAACATGATGGGAAATCGTGCAAAGGGAGTTATTATGCTGTCAGTGTGGTTGCCATAGTAACATAAAGAGGCAAGTCACAATAACATTTTTTGGCAAGATGAAATAGTTTTTCTGTAATGTCTTTAATTGAAAAAACTACATTAATGCAATGGTTATATTACATTACCTCAAAAAAATATTATTCATCAAATGTGCTTTTTTTAATGTTCACCCTCTAAAATCAGAAAATTCAAAGTGTCCCAGTGGTCATTCAGCCAACAGTGGGGTACATATTTATTGCATTAATAACACCAATTTATTGCTAAATAATCAATATTGAACCACAATGCAGTTGGATAACAACTTTTAAAACGATATATGGCTTATTATATATGAGACAGAGCCTAAATTACACATAGCATACAAATAACTGCAGCAGTGTTGGACACAACAAACAGTCTGTCAGAAAAAAAAAGGTTTCCTGTTAAACAGTTGAACACATGGTACCTGTCCGGTGTCACCACCACAGGGTCACCTGACCAAATCCATCAAGCTGGGCTTCAGGTTCACTAAAAGTCTAATGCTTTTAATTTTCCTTCAAAATGCCATCAGGCCATTTTTGCAGATTGTAAAGTGGCTGGTCACACTTCCTCCTCGTGTTTTTATTCTCTGTTTTCTTAAAGGTGCCATTTGTTTGTTTCCCTTTCAACAAATAAAAAAAAAGTCTGTTTTCCAATGAGAACTATCAGATGACTTCCCCTTAGGGTGGCATGACACACACACACACACACACACACACGCCTCAGAGTACCAAACTTAAACTAGGAGAGCACTCATTGCCTTTTACTCCTCTACCATTTATTATTTCTAAATTCAATCCCTTTTTTGCACCTCATCACAACGTAATGGTTTCTCTTTCAGCTTGCAGTTATTTTTATAATCATTTTCACACTTATGTCAATACCACGTCCACTTTCAACAATCTCTAAAACACGCACCCGACCACTACAAACTGCAAATATAATGAGGTGCTGTATATTTAACTGGCTGCTGCATCCCCCAGTTTATGACAGAATACTAAATGCTGCTTTTCATATGTAAAAAAAGAAAAGCAGATGGTCACCTGTTTAAAGTAAACATTGTGAAACACCAAAAAATTGCAGAGTTGAAAAATGTGTAACAGCAATATGTTAAATTTTCTTTTACTGTATAGGCTACAGTACAACAAAAACATACAGATTTATGTATTTTCATAAATATTTCATGCCAAAACAGCTAAAGTAAATTTTGATTATATTTTTTGAGTACATTTTTCATTAATTTAATTAATTAATTATTCATTAATCTGGATCATTAAAATTAAATGGTAGCTGTGCTAAATTAGTTTACCTACACAAAAGTATTGTTTTGCATAGCCATAAATTAATTTGCGACATTTATTATATGAATACCCTCTCTGTAATAAATGCTACAAAGTAGCATTTATTGCTGTGTATGACAGCAACATTACAAAAAAAACAAAAAACAAAAAAAAAACAAAAAACAAAAAAAACAGAGTGAGTTGACAGCATCACAGATGTGTCAGTCTGGTTCCTCTTTAGCGAAGCAGGTGGTTTTAAATCCTGTGTGACAGCAGATGACATGAGGTCAAGACATAGATTATTCTAATCTGCCACAAACAGAAACATGTACACTGTGTTTACATACAGATAATTCAGCAACCACTTCATCTATGAACGATACCACAATCAATCAAACATGATTAGAAATAGTCAACAGCCAAAAAAGGTTTAAAGTCACCATAGTGCAATTTTAAAGAAATGTCACTGTAACTTCCAGTTTAATCTGAGCACACTTTCCAGTTAAATGACATGCCCTGACATGTACAACAGTCTGCCATCATCCTCTATTGATTAGTTAATGAATATTGATTAGGAGATGCTGACCAACCGATATCTATGACTGTTATTTGACACAGTGCTTCCTTCCCCTCTCTGCTGTTGTCGGATTAACCTCAAGCGAGGGTGCACACTCCAAACTGACTCCAGAACAGCAGCCAGGCGAAAGAAAACCAGACATCTCTGTTGTTCCTCACTTCGCTTAAACCGTGTTCAATGCCGACGACAGACGCTCTTTGCCTCAGGTGTTGAGCCATCTGTGGGGAGCTCACAGGCTCAGGTTCACACTGGAACCTTCATCAGTTTCCACTTTCTGACCCCGCCCCCCTCTGCCCCACCTTGCCCCCAGCAAATCCCACACGTATCAAATCCAAGCCAACCTAACCAACACCCACCAGAGTGTCCTAGGCTATTCTCTTACCCCAACTCAAAAATCCCCTTCGGAAAAGTCACAGCCACTGCTTTTTCTTAAAATATCGGGGGGGGGGGGGGGTGTTAATAGTTGATTTGCGATACCCAATTTACACATTATCATGAAAGCGTTCACAGCTGAAGGTGAATGGAAAAATGAGTGGAAAAAGCTGAGCAGCCTGGATGGGAAAATGTGTTTTATAACACAGGAGAGAGTGAAACCACTTCACTGTTCTTTCTGATCTTATTTCCACCTTTCTCTACTCTGTAACGAGTATCGATGATGTCAGTATTACAAATGTAGAGCAAGACCTCAAGGCTGAACCACATAACCTCAAAAGATGTGAAAGTATTATAATCAATAAGTTACCATTTTTTTTTAATAGTACCATGAATACTCTTGATGACCGAATATTTTAAGAAGTAATTATAGACCTGTACTTTGTAAATATTTAAACTATAATGTGAACTGTGTGCAAAATCTTAGATGCTGACAGAGAGTTTAAGTGTGTTGAGTTATGCACATACAACTCAGTCTACATATACACAACCTAACCGTCTTAAAAGAATTAAAATTTTTTAACATCAACATATGCAGCTAACTACAGCTGTTCAGATAATCTTGTGGGCCTTTTTTTTTTATCTTATATTTGCTTTGGGGTGTTTTTCTTAGAAATAGCAAATAATCTTTATGCTGGTAACAGCGTAGGACTTGTAGTTACAATAACATGTAGATAAATTTTAGTCCATTCCAGACATTTTGTGTAGGCAATAACTCTCAAACAACGAATGTTATCATTTTGCATGTCTTCAACTTGTGTGAGCTTCGGTGCACCAGATCAATCAAAAATGCAACTTTGTTTAGTTTATGTAATGGCTGGTTGACGTGTGTGCCACCTGCTGGATAAAACACTCAAGTTAACATGACCTAACAAGTTAAGGTGGCAACCCTGAGGAGAAAAATGATGTCCATATACGTTGCTAAATATACACAACAGAACAGGGAGGTAAAACTGTAATTAAACTTTGAAACACCTGTGTATCGAGAATTGTAGTGGAATTTTGTGTGTTGCCACATACGTCCACTGATGGCGATGAAAGGGGATAACATGAAAAAAGAAATCACAGGCTAACTTATTGTCACCTTTCAGACTTAGAGTGTGCTGGAATCTGGAGCATCGCTATTTAGACAGCGGACACAAGTGAAAGGTTTTCTGGCCGGTGAACATCTGCGCACAGTGAGCCAATATGGAGAGCAGCCACCCAAGCTGCCTGAGGTGAAACAGTGAAGCAGTAAGGTGACGTTTTGTATTGTTCCATTAATGTTGGCTTTGATTTAGCTTTAATTGTGACCCCACACATCTAAGGTGCATCTCAATATTGCTCTGCTGTGCAAATGATCAGAAAAGCTTTTTGCTCAATTTTAGAACAGTTCTGACAGCAATGCAAAAACATGGCACATGACCAGCGCCACACATGCATTCATTCACAAATTAGTGGAAATGCACTTTCTGCATAAAGAACTTTGGCCATGGGCATGAAAATGAGAACTACCCTGGTTGGGAACTACTAATTACAGTTGCATTTTGTCATGCACTACTTTGTTCTTGATCAGAATCCAGACGTGGAATCTTGAATCTTTGCTCTTATTTGAAAGCAAAATTCCAGAACCGTCATGTTTTGTGCTTCAGTGGAGAAACAACAGAAACCTTCTCAGTGCATGAACATAAACAAGCCACTGGTATTTTCATCTGTAAAGACAAAACTAATTCAATACCAAGAAATTGCATGACGTAGAAAACCTACAGAATTAATATGTAGTGGAAGACGTGCACACACGTGCACACCAAACAAATGCAAACAAAGTTTGCATTTGTTTTAGAGATAATCCTGCAAAAAATTAGACATGCACATTCAAGAAATGCTGAAGAAAATGTCACATCTTTGATAAAAAAGAAAAAGAAAAACAAAAGCGGGGGGGGGGGGGGGGGCAAACAGATTTGTGCATTCTGGATTGCAACTTTAATTTCTTTGAGGTTTTAGACTGTTGCCAAAAATTGGCAATGTGGAGACTTTACACCAAAATGATGTGAGAAATAGTTATTCAGTGAATCTATTTAAATCAACAGACAAACTAGTGATGGGAATAATATTTCATTGCAGCCAGTACTGAATTAAAACAAAAAAATATCAGACAAATTAAATCAGAAAATCAGATTGATGTGAAGTTCAACACAAATACAACATGCAAATGTTTCAGGAACTATAAAACTAATTCAGAACAAAGCTGATGATTGTGTGATGTAATTTGAATACGAGCAGCAGATTAAGCAGCACGTGACCATGTGACACTCTTGCAGCTCAAAGATAAAATACCCACCGTGAAGAAGACTGAAAGAAGAGGAGAAGGTGAGTGTTTTGGCTTACCGTACAGCCACTGACAGCAGCGAGAGAACTTGTAGTATCTTTGCACCTCCTCTAGAGAGATGCGGACATAACGGCCGCTCTCCTCCACCGGCCACAGACTCACATCCAGAGCTGCCTCCATCTCTTCCTCTCTGTTCTCCTCTGTTCCATCATCCATCACCGACCCTGAATCCGGGTCACCTCCATCACCTCCCTTGCTTTCTTTCTTAGACACGAGCCAGTCCAGTTCCTCCTCGCTCACCTGTCTTTCCAAGCTCCAAATCAAGTTCCCTTCTACATAAAAGCCAGACTCCAACTCCATCAAGAGATCTGAACCCGGTGCCTCCTCTCCTCCCATCCTGGCTCGTTCCTGTAGATCTCCTTCCATGCAGAGATCTCACAGTAACATTGTGAGTGCACGTTACCTCTGCCTCCACTTATCACACGCTGACTTTGCAGGTGCTCCACAGCCTGCAGCACGTCACTCAGTTTCCTTTCGCAAACTCAGGTTACCGTGTGTGCAGACAAAAGCTACAGTGTAGTAGCTCTGGCCTCCACCCCACCCTCCCTGCAGCCCCACTCTCTGCCATGAAAAGGACCCAACTCCACCCAGCTGCAAAGCATCCACCTGTTAATGTGCGACTGACTGAGTCCCACCACTCACACGGAGCCTCCGCCGCTACACACTTAAGTTTTGTGTGGAGACAAAATTAAAACATATGAGTCATGTTTTGCCACAGTGGACAGATAAGAGGGGAAGGTTCTGGCCCTTTGCCCAGCACTCATTAACTAAACC
>NC_047116.1:16908697-16980212 GCF_902500255.1 Thalassophryne amazonica
CAGAAATATCTTAAACTGGAGGTAATCTTGCTAAATTGGAAAGTTAATGATTGCAACAGTTTGCAACAGTTTGCTTCCACAAACCAGCAGAAGAAAGTGGAGGTTCTGGTGTCATTTATTATGTCTTTATAGACTAAAAACAATATTATACAGAGAATATTGTGGAGAGTTTTTTCCCCCCTCAGTCATTTTTGCTTGTTTTTGTAAAGCAGTGGTATCATAATTCATACCGAGATTAGGTCTGATCAGGTCTAGAATCATGTATTGGTGCTTTCCGAATTCACCACCCCACAGAATCTCCCTGGGTCCTGATTGTTCACCACTGGTCCATCTCTACTTCCCAAATGGTGCATGTATTATTTATTGTAAGTTATTGATGTATTGGTGGCATCATGACAGACTCAGTCATGAGTGTTCTTGATGACACACGAGGGGGAAAATGGTCACAAATCAGCAAAATGCCATCATGCACACAGACATTCTTTCTCTTCAGCTGACATGCCCCGTCAACTGTGGGACCTTATATGTAGACAGATATGTGCCTTCCAAATCATGTCCAATCAACTGAATTTACCCCAGGTGGACAGTAATTAAGTTGTAGAAACATCTCAAGGATGATCAGTGGAAACAGGTTGCATCTGAGCTCAATTTTGAGCTTCATGCCAAAAGCTGTCAATACTTATTTACATGTGATTTCTTAGGGGTTTTTTTTTTTTTTGGATGAATTTGCAAAAAATCTTTCACATTGTCATTATGGGGTACTGTGTGTGGAATTTTTAGGAAAAAAATATTTATTTTTGGAATAATGCTGTAACATAACAAAATGTGGAAAATGTGAAGCACTATGAATACTTTCCAGATGCACTGTATTCAACTTACAGGCACCAAACTTAGCTGTAGCGTAGCATATGCAATGACAACAGAGGATAACCTCGGTTCCTGAACAGCACTATCAAGAATGAGGCTGCAGTTACAAAGTCTTTCACTGTCCTAAAATTGCTCAGTCACACACACGCACAAGGGAGCATGAATCAGTAAAAGTAGCCTAAGAAAATTATGCACACACATACACCAAACAAATGTATGTGCACAAGCTCAGAGTGCCATTGACTTACACGGCTTAAGTGGTACCAGAGGCATCCCAGTATCCCATTGAGCAGGACTCCTCTTAGCTTTCCTCAACATGTTTTTGACGTCCAGTTCTACAATAAAGGCTCCAAAATGAAAGCACTTTGACATTACAATCACTTGAAAAATCAGCAGCTCTGTTCCGTGGCTGGTGAGGTGCTGTGCGCTGCAGTTTGTGCATGTGCTGAAGATGCTGTTAATGTTGGGGGGGGGCTATCTCAGCTGGAATCAGTGCAGCTGCAGAGATCTGTAAACAGAAGCCACTATTTAAGCTGCACTCGGACACATAAACTACTGGACACTTGTGCACAAAGACAAAAACACCCCAAACAGGAAGAAAACACTGTGCAAGAGGCTCTGGGTGCATGCACACACATGCACGCACACACAGTCTTACCATCCCAGTCTCTCCTGGAGTTCTTACGACTTGGGGGGCTGAAGGAGAAAGATGAAGAGAGTCCGGATATTTCAATGCTCTGGATCAGATTACTGAACCGGTTTATGATCCGGATCGACACCTCACTGCCATCCCGCAGAAACTCATGCAGAGACATGAGAGCTGGATGCTGGTCTCACACCCTCAAATCCACTCTGTCATCCAGAAAGACCTTCAGCCAGACCTGCAAAGCTCCACTGCACTCTCTGACAGACTCCAAAGCACCTCCTCGAAACACGGACACGCAGAGGATTGTGCACCACTGCAATGGACCTGACGGGTCTCTCACACATGCATCCTGCAAGGCACCAACTGTGCACGCTCAGCATCCACTGCAGATCCACACTGGAGACTTGAGGAACAGCTGAGTCACTGTTTGCACAAATTTCAAACACTGACACTGAAGGTGAAACAGCTCCGGCGCTGCTCCCCTCATCCAAAGCAACAAGTGGGACAGTGACGAATGGGGAGGACAGAGGACTGCATAAGAGGGCAGCCGTTGGAGCACAAATCCCCTTCTGCTGCTCGGGCTAATTATACAGCTCACTCCTGAATTAATCTGCCTTTTCTGCTCCTCTTTATTCTGTCTCTTGCTCTTTTACAGCAGGTTGCACCAGGAAGTACTACAGAAAGCATGAGAACTAAACTAAACAGTCTTAATGTTTGAAAATAAAAATCTATGATGTCAGGGTTTGTCGTTGATCAGTATGTGGACAGCAGCAGTGTCGGAGCAGCAAACAGTCTGTGTTGGGTGAAGTTGCCAAGCAAAAGGTTGGCGGCTGTGAGGCTGAGCACAGACGCACCGTCACACATACTGATGAGGGGAGTCCACAAAACAGTTCTTCACCAAGGTGCTCTTGTTGAGTCTGTGTGCCAACAGCATCACGCTGCTGGAAAACTACCAGATCCAGATTAATAAGAGATTGGGATCATTTCATGCAGATTATTAGATATTAGCCAGGGAATGTCTGCACTGTTTTAGTGTTTTAGGTGAAGATGTGTGGCTTTTTACTCTACACTTAGTTTGTTTTTTCCAGGTACTCCAACTTCTATTCACAGTCCAAAAAGATAACAGTCTGTGCGTGTGTGTGTGTGTGTGCACGCACACACATGCACACACACTGAGCAGATCCTGATTGGCTGGGATAACAGTTGGGAACACCAGAAGCTGTGAACAGGTTTCCTCATGTTGAAATAGAGTTGTGTCAAGAAGGTCATTTGCCATAAAAATTGTGTCAAATCCCAATGTGGATCTGTCCCGGTTCCACTGTGGCAACTGAGTGCATTTGAAAGAAGAAGAATAAAAAAGAAGACTGGGGGAAAAGAAAAGAAAAGAAAAATAAATGAGCTATTTTGTTTTGTTGCTGTTCAATAATTTTGGGAATTTTAAATATTCTGATCATATAAAATTGGTTAATTTGCATTCTACCGAATGTATTTGAAGTTGTTAAGTCCACCTCCGCCACACACTCAGTGCTGACTGATGGATGGATGGATGGATGGATATCACGGTCATCTGAAATGTGCAATAAAAACAGAATAGGATACACTGAAATCAAACTTTTCTCATTATGTGCATTAATGCCGACAGCAGTGCAAAGCGTTTACTTTGAAGAATAGTAAAAAAAAAAAAATCAGTTCCTTGTTTTCCACATTTTATGACACTTTCTCTTCAGATCTGAAGAAACAAATCATTCCCAGCTTAGACGAGGCTAAATCGTTTTCACCCTCCCTTTACTTCACTCCTCTCGTACTGTGGCCTTGTCTCCCTCTCTGCTGTCGTCTGTGATCAGTGTTGGACTCAGCGGAATTGCTGCTCTCATCTTCCCTCCACAGCTCCACTGTCACATTTTCTTATCAACACTGAACTACAACGATCACACATCTGAAAACATTTACTATAAAGTCACGCAGGCATTTCATAAAACACACACTGCAGCATCGTCACTGAGACCAAAATAAGCTGAGGTGATTTTCTCTGAGGAATGAAGCTCGGAATTCACCTCCAGAGATGCATTTTATGAATTCTCAATCCACAATCAGGAATGTGATTTACACTGTGGGCCCCCCTCCTCATCTTAACCCACTCAGTCCACCCACTCACTGTTGCTGAGGACAGGATGCAGCTAGAGCTGGAGCACTGCGCTCCCTGAGCGCAATCCAACACTAGTTTCCAATCCCACAAAATTTTACCTTGGAAAAAAAGTGTTGTTAGAAGTGACTTTTCATAAGCTAAAATATAATACAAAATATCAATCAAAAGGGTTAAAATCAAATATCCGCTAAATTTGCAATACGGATCAGGTGCGGATCAAACTTTCTATTCTATTCATTGAGAGTAACAGTTTGCACCTCATTGTCACAAATGAGAGTTATTAAGGCACTTTTGATTGTGATATAATGCAAAATGTACATCAAATGGGCTTTTCAATATTAAAGTCAAATGTCCACAAAATCCACAATCTGGATCAGATCCAGTTCAAACTTTGTTAGGCGATAGTGAGTGTCAGTCTGCACCTCACTTTCAAATATGAGAGTGAGTGGGTCACGTTTGATTAAGATACAATGTAAAATATACATTAAATTGGGGTTTCAATGTTAAATTTAAATGGCCACAAAATCTGTTATCTGGATTGGATATGGTTCAGTCTTTGTCAGTTGATAAAGGACAACATCCTACATAACACTCTCAAATATGAAAGAAATTAGATGTATTTTTTTTTTTTGACAGAGTTATGATTTTTTGAAAATTCTTTCAATGTTAAAGATTGGGATTTTTCCACATTTCCAAGATTTTTCCTGACTTTGCCCTTTGACCTATGATCTTGAAAACTGAATCAGTTCTTGCCTATCAGGATATGAATCTTCAGTAAAAATTCCATAACAATATATGAAAAAGTGTGGGCTCCAGGCAGTTCACAAACAAACAATGGTATCAACTTCATTGGTGGAGGTAATTAACACATGCTGGAGTATCAGTGGCAGCAGCAGCAATGTCAGAAACCACCATTTTTTTTCCCACTTCTGTGTGACCAAACATCTGCTGCTGCCCACTCAGCAGCTTTTGAGTCAAACATCTAAGGTGAAGTTGCTCCCAGTGTGAGTGCCTTGTATGGCAACACCCTCACATTGGGGTGAATGTGAGGCTTTATTGTAAAGCGCTTTGAGCATCTGATGCAGATGGAAAAGCACTATTTATATGTAGCCATTTAACTGATTTTGTGACCCCACATAACCTTCTACAAATGTCCACAAAGAAACACCTGATTAGATTCGAATCCACAACATTTTTGTTGGCAAGCGACAGTGCTAACCGCTATACCACCATATGGCAGACAAGATCACACTATAATCCAAAAATCATTTGTTTGTTCTTCTGCTCCTTCCAGGTCCTTAGCAACGCCACATTGAGTTGCTAACCAAAGGTGTGATGAAATATGGGAAACATTTTGCATAAACAAAGTGCAACTGATGAATGCTGGTTGATGAATACTCCTGTCTGATTGATTGATTCATTCATTCATTTTCTGCTGCTTATCGGGCTCTGGGTCACATTGGCAGCAGACCAAGCAGCTCATCCCACACTTCCCTATCCTGAGCCAAGTCCTGGTATTCTTCCTGAGGGATCCTGAGGTGTTCCCAATGCACCTGGGAAATATAATCCCTCCGGCGTGTCCTCGGTCGTCCCCAGGCTCTCTGTGGAGGTGCCTGGAAGACTTCCCTATAGAGACGACCATATGGGCATCCTCACCAGATACCCGAACTATCTCAGCTGGTTCCTTTCAATGTGAAGAAGCAGCAGCTTAACTCTGAGCTTCTCACCCTGTCCAGGAGTGTAAGCCCAGATACCCGATGGAGGAATCTCATTTCCACCACTTCTATCTGCAACCTTATTCTTCTGGTCATTACCCAAAGTTCATGACCATACGTGAGGATAGGAATGTAAATCACCTGACAAAATGAGATTCTTGCCTTCTGGTTCAGCTCTTCCTTCATCACGTCGGTCCCAGTACAGCACCCCTAAAACATCAGATGCCGCCAAAATCTGCCTATCGATCTCATGCTCCAACTTTACCCCACTCGTGAACAAGACCTTGAGATAATTAAACTCCTCCACTTGGGGCAATAACGCTCCCCTGACCTAGAGGGGACAATCCACCCTTTAGAGAGACAGGACCATGGTCTCAGATTTGGAGATGCTGATCTTCATCCCAGTCACTTCACACCCGACCTCAAGCCTGCCCAATGCACATTGGAGGCCACTGCTTGATGAAACCAACAGAATCACATCATCTGCAAAAAAGCAGAGATTTTCCAAGATTTCCAGTGTTTAAAAAATAAATTGTGTATTAAAAATGATGACAAGAGAATCATTATTTAGCTTCTGAGACTGTCTTAGAATGCTGGAAAAAGGCAGGCTGGCTCTGTGGTTGGCATGAAGCTGGACTCTCTGGTGAAGGTGGCAGAGAAAAAACACTGGACAAACTGCTGGACAGTATGGACGATGCCATTCACCTTCTGCACACCGTCATCAGCAACCAGAGGAGCCTCTTCAGCCACAGACTGCTCCTTCCCAAGTGCAGGACCAACAGACTGAAAAACCCCTTTGTCCCTCAGGCCATCAGACTGTAGAACTCCTTACTCACGGGGAGGAGGAGTAACAGGAAGACAGAGGACAGGAATGAGAGGAACAGTAGTAGCCAGTAAACCAGTAGCGAGCATTATTTCCGGTATTAATATTTATATTTGCAAATTGTTTTTTACTTTCACTTTTGATACTCTGTGTGCTTCTTACCCTGTGTGCTGCTATACAATTCCGCTGGAACCTCAACTTCTCTGAGGGAGTCTTCCTAAGGGATTAATAAAGTTCTATCTAATCTAATATAACAGATTTTTAAAATTCTGTGAGTAGGGGTGGGACTTTGGCACACCCTGCCAAGTCACAACCCCCACATTTACCTGAAGCTAGAGCCGCCCCTGAATGCTGGTAGGAACCCTGATCTCCAGTGTAACTCAGATCTGGAAAATCTTGGATTGAAGCCGAACCGCGGTGATGCTCTTTGTGTAAACAAGGAAAGTTATGTGACCATTTATTAGAAACAGCCTCTTCATCACCTTAACGACCAAACACAACAACACAATAAAGGTAACCGTGCAGTAAAATGTAACACAAATAGAATTTAAAATTCTTCTTCTTACTTATAAGGTTTTGAATAATCAGGTCCTATCTTATCTTAGGGACCTCATAGTACCATATCACCCCAATAGAGCGCTTCGCTCTCAGACTGCAGGCTTACTTGTAGTTCCTAGGGTTTGTAAGAGTAGAATGGGAGGCAGAGCCTTCAGCTTTCAGGCTCCTCTCCTGTGGAACCAGCTCCCAATTCAGATCAGGGAGACAGACACCCTCTCTACTTTTAAGATTAGGCTTAAAACTTTCCTTTTTGCTAAAGCTTATAGTTAGGGCTGGATCAGGTGATCCTGAACCATCCCTTAGTTATGCTGCTATAGACTTAGACTGCTGGGGGGTTCCCATGATGCACTGAGTGTTTCTTTCTCTTTTTGCTCTGTATGCACCACTCTGCATTTAATCATTAGTGATTGATCTCTGCTCCCCTCCACAGCATGTCTTTTTCCTGGTTCTCTCCCTCAGCCCCAACCAGTCCCAGCAGAAGACTGCCCCTCCCTGAGCCTGGTTCTGCTGGAGGTTTCTTCCTGTTAAAAGGGAGTTTTTCCTTCCCACTGTCGCCAAGTGCTTGCTCACAGGGGGTCATTTTGACCGTTGGGGTTT
Organism: Thalassophryne amazonica; assembly: GCF_902500255.1. Taxonomy (NCBI): domain Eukaryota; kingdom Metazoa; phylum Chordata; class Actinopteri; order Batrachoidiformes; family Batrachoididae; genus Thalassophryne; species Thalassophryne amazonica. The sequence goes on from NC_047116.1 coordinate 16,916,050, forward strand.
TTACGTAATTATTGTATGGCCTTGCCTTACAATATAAAGCGCCTTGGGGCAACTGTTTGTTGTGATTTGGCGCTATATAAATAAAATTGATTGATTGATTGAACTATGCAACCGTGTTGTGTGTGCGGTCTTGTCTTGGAGCAAAAACATCTTTTTTACTGATTCTGCTTAAACGCCAATAAACAATTATGATTTAGATATGTAGTAGTAAAAGTCAGCGCTACAAAGGAGGGGCCTAAAGTGTTTTCACAGCGAGGTGACAAAACACAGTCGCATAGACTGGATGAGGTAAGTCGTTGTGAAGTATTGTGTTGGTTTGAGGTGTGAGTGGATCATATGTAGGTCAGTCTGTCTCCAATTTCTGCCCTCAACACGTCGTCTGATCAATATATCCCTCGAAATGTAACTGATCAGGGAGGAGAGGAGAATAATAGAGATCAGATTATGTAAGAAGTCAACCTGTTTTTTAAAAAAGTAGACAATGCACATGTTATATAACATGTCAATATTATGCAGTTTTACTTTGGTAAAGCTTTGCATGTGATAACTGGCCTGGAAGTAAAAATTATTTCAAAGACTCAGAAGGATTTGATTATTCGTCCAGTTACAGTATTGTAACAAAGCCATTCACTGATTTCTAATGGCTCGGTTGAGATCAGGTTTTGGGGGGCGAGAGTTGGTGCCATATGCCAATGCGTACATTGCATCATGGAACCGCCCTAGATCTTTGATAGCAACCACCAAGCCAGACAACTGATCCATCCCCACCCACCTCTTAAAAGTAACCATCCACCTGTTGCATCCAAGTGGCACATGGGCATCGCCTTGGCATTCTCCAGGTCGCTTGGTCCTCAACCCTGAGGCATCTATATCATGGACAGAGAAATGCGTCACATGGCCGAAATGTCGTAGCTAATGTACCGTCACAATGCAAGCGAGTTTCTTCATCTGAGTCTCCATAAGTAACTGTATATTTGACACAAAGTCAATCCAGTGGTACCCACAAATCCTCTGAAGAGACGGCGTACCAAAGACATCCAGTCGTCACCTTCGTTCACTGGTTAGCAACCGGGTCACACAACCATATGGTAAGACAGGAAGCACCAGAATCCATAAACACTTGGACCTTCGTTCTCTTGCAAAGGTGTCAGGAGGACAGCCAAACACATCTGTCCAGTCACCTCATGAAAGATCTTCTCCGGGGTCTCTCGATTTCAAAGGTCGAAGACCCAGAGACATGAATTTCACTGTGATATAAGTGAATGTCTGTACAAATTCAACACTTTCACCACACCAACATGCTTCTCGACCAGGTTCAAATAATGGAGCAATATCACATTTCAAATTCATAATGTGTCATCTGAAAGTCTTGTGTTTCAGGTTTAACACTCATAATAAAAACTAGCAAATAAAATGCTTCAAAACAGTGAAAGAACCATTTGTTCCAAAACAAGAAACACAAAATTAACCAAGTGCTTCATAAAAAGCAGTGGTGGGCACCATGGAAATATAGACCTGGAATGGACATGCGCGCCTCAATCTATTAGCGTCGCTCAGGACAGGAAGGCGCCATTACTAAGGGTGGAGATGTGCAGATCATCAATAATAAACTGACCGCTTTTTTTGCACTAGCGTCGCTATTTCTTAACAGATTTTAATAAACCTAGGCTTGTTTTAAAGCCCTTTGAACGCTCTTTCCAATGCATCTATGCATGTGTGGGTGGAAAAAAAACTTTTATGTAAAATGCAGAAATTTGGGGAAATTATAACAAACTGTGCTGCTTTTCTCTCTCTATTGTCGCTATTTGTTAACAGATTTTAATAAAAGTAGGCTTGTTTTAAAGCCCTTTAATTGCTCTTTCTAATGAACTCATACACGCCTGGGTAGGAAAAAACATTTTATGTAAAGTGTGGAAATATGGGGAATTTACTGTGTTTTTTTTTTCCTGTCATCGTAACTCTCAATGGATTTTTAGAAATGAATCCTTGTAAGTTGTATTCAAGCTGATTAAAAGCTCGGATAAAAAAAAAATCCTTATGTATTAAAATATAAATCTGAAGTATGCCTTGCCATTGTGGTCATTTACCTTGCTGCTTTTTCCACTGTAATATTACTGCTAGTCTTTTAATGACAACAACATATACATATTATTTTTACTAGCATTTTATTACAAGTAGATATAAAGCAATTCACCTTCCCTGGTTCTCAAGACCAGGCACCTAAGTGGCTCTACTCTACTCTTTTCTACTCTCCTATTTTACTCATCCTTTTTAGATATACCTTTATATGCTAGCATAGTTCCACTTTAGAAATGGAATATAATATATAAGATATACCTTACTGAATTTTCATATCATATTAAACAACAACTGCAAGTATATATATATATATATATATATATATATATATATATATATATATATAGTCTCAGTATATCGATATTAAATTCCGATATAACGACTTTAAAATAGACATTTGTTTTACATAGTTACATTAAGGCTCTTGTACAGTTTATTTTAGTATTCGGGAATTTGTTTTTGTAGTTGGTGCAGTTGATGGTGAAGCACTGCCTTTTTTCCCCCCATTTCACTTCTATTTAACAGGTGCCTTAACTGGCTCACGCCGCTAGTCACGTGACGTCCATTCCAGGTCTCTATTTCCATGGTGGCCACAGTTCAGCTAGTCAGCTAATAGCTAATTAGCAAAGCAAACTTTTTTTTTGTTACAGGGTTAGCATTTATGCTAACTTTGAAAACCATTAGCCATCCACTAACTTTAGTTTCTCCAACTATAAATTATCTAACTTTTTTACTGGAATACAGTCTGCTGGTCATTTGTAAACCCTAAAAGCATATGTTTATTCATGTTAGAATTTATACACTAAACCCAATAAGCAAAGCTAACACATGGTGCGAAGGCAACAAGCGTCACCTCGAGCAGCAGGAGGTCAAGCGAGAGTACATAATTGATTATTTAATGAAGTACATTGTAAATGAACTTTCACCTGTATTCTTATTTTTTAATGTCATATTTGTTTTAAACTCACTGTACTGTGACTAAATTGTATGTTGAATGGAAACTTCTGTTTAATTTCTTTGTCGATTTAATCATTTATGTATATTTTGATGATCATCTGAGGCAGAAATTCTAAATGTTTTTAGGAACCTCCATATTTACGCTACAACATATTAAAATTTTGGCTCTTTTGGTCTGTTTTTTAAGGGTTTAGTACCAAAAACAAACAAAACAAGCCTAAGCTTAATTTACATTTTAAAAAAAGATGTAGCGGTTAGTGGTTGCAGGTAGCTTCAGCAAACTATTTTAGCGGCTATTCAGTTTAATGTGCCCTGAGACAGACTGGCGTCCTGTCCAGGGTGTACCCCGCCTCGTGCCCTTTGACTGCTCGGATAGGCTCCAGCCGACCCCGTGACCTTTAATTAGAGTGAATATAGAAAATGAATGAAAGGTCAGTTTTCAAAGCTAGGTTAGTTCATGGTTGCCAAAAAATATGTCACCACAAGTGACTATTAGTTCTCTTAACTGTTGCTAAAAGCCGCTTGATTACATGACAATGTAATCATGCATAATTTGCATATGGCAGGAAGCTGAACGGCATCCTGGGTGGGGAAGACTGGTGGCGACTATATAGCCGTAATTTTGTGGTATAACTATTTACATACATACTCATTGCTTTGTATGGAGGGCAGCACGGTGACTTAGTGGTTAGTACTGTTGCCTCACAAAGAGAAGGTCATGGGATTGATTCCCACCTGTTTGCATGTTTTCCCCCGTGTTTGCTTGGGTTCCCTCCAGGTGCCCCGGCTTCCTCCCACATCCAAAAACAATGCAATGTGTGTGCGGTTCTGAATGTGTTTATTTGCCTATATGTTTCCCTGCGACAGAATGGCGAACTGTCCAGGGTGTACCCCACCTCACGCCCTATGACTGCTTGGATAGGCTCCACCCCCGTGACCCAATCTTGGATAAGCGGTGGAAGATGTGTGTGTGTGGTTTGCATTGAGTAAAAGTCACCAGATTTGTCACTAGTCACTAGGATTTTTAGCTACAAGGGAGGTTGGAAAGTCACTAAATCAAGCAACAAAGTTGCTAACTTGGCAACACTGGGTTAGCTGTGCCCACCACATTCATTCAGTATAAATGAAAGAACTGCCATCATTAATTCCTGGTTCCGCCCCTGTGCTACACATACCGTAACCGTCTATAAAGATTAATGTTTGTAATCCACAATTTTATATGGAGAAGAATCAATTTGTGCAATGAAGCCTACACTGACTGAAGGCCGTGAATGTGGACTGTATCCTACCTATGCTGTGGATGACCGTCCTCAGCCTCTCCAGCAGCTCCCCGAGGGCCATCTCCTCAGACTTCATCCACAGGATCATCCTCCAAAGGGACAGCGGAAGACCAGCTGCCCAGCCAGCAGACACCTTGGTGGAGAGAAGAGACAGCTTGCCTGCTTCGCTGAACCGTGGACGATGATGAAGAGGGAAAGGAGATGAGGGCGCTTGCGATCACGAGACAAACCGGAGGAACAGAAGGAGAAAAAGGGGGATATTTGCAGAATGACAGAGGAGGTGATGAGGAGGTGCTGTCTCATGCAAAGCACAGGGAGGAAGGACGGGGAAGGGGATGAGGATGGGATGGGGGGCGTCTCTGCAGGGTTGTGATGATTGTGAGAATTGGATGCTATGGAGGAGAGAGGGGATGCTGAAGGAGCGAGATGATGATGGAGCTGCTCCGGTGGTGGCGGCTGCAGCAGCGAGTCCTACACGCAGGGGACAGCGTGCCGGGAGGAGAAGGAGGAGGAACCTGGCTCATACGTGCACGCACGCTCCAGCCTGAGCACGCATGATGCTGAAAACCTGTGTGGCTCTGGAAATATAGAGGGGGGGGGGGGGGGGGGGGTTGCTGAAGGTCAGTGATGCTGTTACAGTCCAACAGCTGATCCAACAGTGCCACCCACTGGGGATTAGAGGAATGACAGCAGAGACACTTCCCCCTGCTGCTGCTGGTGATGCACCAATGATTATGCTGCATTGGTACCATGTGACCATACTAGCTTATGTGCAAAAAAACAAAAAAACAAAAACAAAAACAACCCAATGCCACCAATCTTTTTCAAATTTAAACTCTAGTTTTAAATGGAGGATCACAATGTCCTGACAATCATTTCCTAATTAGACAATAAAAAGGGATTTTTAAAACGACACGTAACGTGTGCTGAACATGTTTCATCAAAGTATCTACCTTCCTGAAGGATTTTTAACTTAGAACTCTTAAAAATGGGCAATATCTCACAAAGGGATCATTTTTAGGCAGATCAAGATCAACCTGAAGAATTTTAGCAACTGTTCCTCAAGTTAACAAATCTTCCTGTCAAAAGGTGTGACATAGCATTAATTATTTTTAGTCTTGCATAATAATCTACCTGAACATGCAAAATACAGTTTGCAATTTATATGGAGAATCTGTCATGTAAATTTGCATCAAAATAAACGTCGTCAAACTAAAATGTCTGTGAATGAACATGAGGAAAAACTGCTTTCTGCTCACCCTGCATTGCTGTTGACTTGCATTTGAAACTCCTCCTCGTCCACCCCAGCATGCACCTGGAGGCTCTGACCGTGCTCATCAGTCACTGCCCGTTAATCCTATGATGGGAAAACTTAAATGTGTGGGGCAGCATGTTAAAGGCACTGGGGTCTGTGGTGACCACCAGGCCAAAGCTTTGGAAATGAAACACTGTCAACAAACATGTTGAGAAGACAAAAGCAGGCCTTGATCCTAACAAGTTTCTGACATGTCCCCTGAGGAATCCCAGCCCATTCTTCTTTGGGGACTCTCTCAAGCGCCTCCAGATTTGACAGTCTTCTTAAATGAACCTTGGTCTTCAGTTCATCCCATAGATTTTCAATGGGATTAAAGTCAGGACTTTGTGCAGGCCACTCAGTGTCATTTGGTCTTCTGGAGGTAGTTCACCAGGAGTGACACATATTTTGGGCCATCCTCCCCACAGCATAATATTCCCACCACTGTGTTTCACCATGGGGACGGTGTTCTTTAGGGCCCCTTCACACATAGTGCAAAGTTTCATGAAGGAGGAATCGTGTGCAAAACGTATAAACTCAACCCTGCCTCGAACGTCTCGTACACCTGTTACTACAACTATTTGCACACACCAACGGCTGAAAGGCAGAGAGTGTGCTGTGCAAACCCATAAATCCCTCTCACGGCAGGTGTTGGCCAAATTCCAGCTAACACACACGAACATCTAACACCACTCGTGTGGCCATTCGTACTCCTGGCATGACAACAGTCTGCAGACAATCACTGTCGGGCTGGCAGTGAAATTTGTCTAAGTTCCCCATGAGTGTGGCTTTGGTGTGTGCACTGAACTGAAGCTGCTGTGAAGCAGCTGTGGAAATCTGTCATTCTGGACATCTCAACTGGACAACACGTACTGTGTTTGGACAGACATGGACTAATAACTGCCCACTGTGATGCGCGTGTGTGCTGTCATCACATGGACATAAATAAAAACATATCGCTGTAGCGATATATACTGTGGGCTGCAGACATGGACTAATAACTGCCCACTGTGATGCGCGTGTCTGCTGTCATCACATGGACATAAATAAAAACATATCGCTGTAGCGATATATACTGTGGGCTGCAGTGAGCGTGTGCACGCTTCCTCACTGCAGCCCATTGATAAGTTGCCCCCCAGGCTGAAACGGGCCGTTAGATCAGAACACACAGCGGGCGATCTGACTTTCATGTGAGCTCTGTTCCATATGACCATGTGTCAGTTCTGGCGCGCCATCCACAAGACACGCATCGGCCAGGACACGCTCGCGGGCCGGCTGGACACGCGCCAGCAGATGTGGACATGAGAAGAGCGAACTGCTTCTCATTCATGTCATTTCATGAGTATATGTCTGTGACCATGGGTCATCTGCAGAGGAACAGACAAATCATATTTATATTGCCCGCTTGATAAGAGGGATGCAATATAAAATGCTGTGTTGTTTATGGTGTATAGTTTCATTTTTTTTTAAATATGTCTATCTCTTTGTTGATTTCAGGCATTTTCCCTGCACTGTTTACAGGCCAGTGATGGTAGCTCAGTGGTAAAGGTTTGGGAGGGCAATCAGTAAAGTGCAGGTACAAATCCTGTAGGTAGTATGTTGCTTTTTATTTATTTATTTATTCCACGTAAGTGGCGCGATGTGGTTCCACAGGTACCAGCTGGTTTTTATGTTTTATTTATTCCACATCAGCGGCGCGATGTGGTGCACCTCGCACTGTGTTCCTGCTTGAAAGAGACTGTCATGTGCCTCGCACCGGGATTGTGCACGCCAACCCGTCAATGTGCGATGATTTGTGGTGCGCTAATTTGAACTGTTTCGCCGTATTCGACTAAACTTCGCACTATGTGTGAAGGGGCCTTTATGTTATGTGGGCCGCTGAAGAGGAGGTACTGCTGGCCCACCACCACCAGAGGGCGCCCTGCTTGGAGTGCGGGCTCCAAGCACGAGAGGGCGCCAGACCCAGAAGAAGTGACAGCTGTCACTCATCGCACCAGCTGTCACTCATCTACACCACTATATAAGCCGGACTGCAACTCCACCTCCCCGCCGAGAAATCGACTACCGAAGAGGTAATTTTCTCTGCTGACTCAAACCGTTGAGTGATAATCTGAACTTCTTTTGCAGCCGTTATCCTGTGGTGTTCGTCCTTATCTGTGGGATTGGCGTTTGGTGTGACAGCGACGGCTTCGCCTCACACCCCAAACCAGATAAGTGGATTAAACAGGAGCTGCACGAGTGTGTGATTGGAGGTGGAGGTGCTCCCTCCTAACTTTGTGCAGACTGTGGATTACTGAGTGTGCGGACTCACACTCATTCATCTTGTCTTTGCTTTCTGCCAGCAGTACCAGGGTCGACAGCCGAAGACGGAGGCCACCTGGGGACTCGGGACTTGGCGGCTCCGGTGTTCTTCAGACCGTTGGTGGTGGAAGCCGTGTGGGACGCGGCTTCTCTCTCGTCGGGGGTCTTCTATCTTCGAGCCTGCCCACACGTCACCTGGTGTTAATTGACTTTGCAAATTTTGTGTATTTAGTTGTGTGTTATCACAACATTAAATTGTTACTTTTTGGATTATTTATTGTCCGTTCATTTGCGCCCCCTGTTGTGGGTCCGTGCTACGACACCTTCCCAACACTTTAGGTTATACACCTCTACCTTCTTTCTCCAAACATAAGCAATGCCTCTATGGCCACAGAGTTCTAGTTTCATCTCATGTTACCAAAAAACATGCTTCCAGTATGCAAAACCTTCTTCCAGGTTGGCCTCAGCATACTTCAGTCTGCAGGGGTGTAGCATCAAATTCTGGGCCCTAGGTACTAGCCATATTGAAGACCCCCCCCCCCACACACACACACTCTGTTACGTTCTTTTTTATTAACGCAAACACCAAATTTCTAACGCGTAGTCAAACCAGGTCTAAATCATGTACACCTTAGATCACACCTGGGAGTCAGAACCCTTTATAAAGTTGGGGGAGCAATATTGAGTTGGGGGGTCTGGGGGACCAAATTGACCAAATTGTCATTAAACTTAAATAAAACAGGGGTGAAGTGGAGGTTTAAGAGTCTCTAGGTGTTCACAGGAAACAGTTATTTATTTCTATATTATTTATTTATGTTCATTGTTAGTTGGATTTATCTTTTCTGTTGTGTTTAATCAGGTTCTTTTGTTTCTTTCTCTAAAATCTTTGTATAATAATAATATTGTAGCATTACTGGTTATTATTACTATTATTGTTGTTGCTATTATTACTAATATATAAATTAAAAAATAAATTAAAAAATATTACAATTTGTAATACATTTGACTCTTTTATGACAACAAAGGCTGAGCCATGAATTATTATACAGAAAACAAATGTGCTGACAGCTGCAACACCTTAATGCTAACTTTAACATTGAAAACGCCATAGACATGCTAACGCGTTAGCATCGGTCCGGTGTTTAAGTTATAAAATACATCTATCAACTGTTTCAGAAGACCGTAACAGGTCAGATTAACATAAAAAGGTAAATATTATTCAGACATATGCTTTTTGGGGTTTTAGTGGGGAAAAATTAAGATAAAGCAAAATAAAACAATGAATCAACAAAGCACTGCTTCGAACTGCGAATCACTGCTTTGATTGGTTCAAGGTTCAAAGCAAAGCCGCAGAAATGGTTGATTTATATGGAATAAACGAAACATTTGCAGCAAAACAAAGTTATTTAACAACTAATTGATGACTAAATTAATTGACAACTATTTTAATAATCGATTAAATCGATTAGTTGTTTCAGCACTACTAAACACCTCTTCTTTCTGTCAGATCCCGTTTGGGACGTGTGTGTAGGGGGCAGAGTGCTGCCTGTGCGCCTGGACTAAACCATTGTACAACTGTGCAGGGGTAGAAGGGCCCTCAGAGATCTTTCAATATTATTGTTAGAGCAGAATTGTGTTTTGCAACATGTATACATTCATTCAAGTTATATTCTTTTACAACATGAATTGTATGGACATTAATAACATGCAACACAAAAATGTATTTAATGCCAGTTTTTGTGGGGCCCCCCATGCTCTGGGCCCTGGGTACATAGTACCCTTTACCCCCCCAGTCCGACGCCCCTGTCAGTATGGGTTGAAGGTGAAAGGGAGTTTTTCTTGGTGTGCAACCTTGCAGTCCATGCCTGTACAAGGCTCTAGCAATAGTCTTCTTTGAGACAAATCCTGAATTGGCTCTCTAGTGTTATCAATTCCAGGGACCTATCATCTACAACCCCTGGCAAAAATTATGGAATCACCGGCCTCGAAGCATATTCATTCAGTTGTTTAATACTGTAGAAAAAAAAAAAAAAAAACAGATCACAGACATGACACAAAATTTTCTTCAACTTCCACCAAAGATTTTCAATTGGATTAAGATCCGGACTATTTGCAGGCCATGACATTGACCCTATGTGTCTTTTTGCAAGGAATGTTTTCACAGTTTTTGCTCTATAGCAAGATGCATTATCATCTTGAAAAATAATTTCATCATCCCCAAACATCCTTTCAATTGATGGGATAAGAAAAGTGTCCAAAATATCAACGTAAACTTGTGCATTTATTGATGATGTAATGACAGCCATCTCCCCAGTGCCTTTACCTGACATGCATGTTGTATGGCTGGGGGGGCCTGGCTGCCTTTTTGTTTCTGGCTTTTGTTTTTCCTTCCAGGTGGCTTGCATTTGGGACTGAGTGGCTGTGTTGCTGAGGTTATCAGGACCTCACCCTGATCACCTGCGGCTCGTCAGGACTCACAGCTGAGGTGCATCTATATGGATTGGAACATGGTGGCATTTAAGACTGGAGTATACAGTGTGTATTTGCCAGAGACTCGACCTTGTGACCAGACGGGTGAGATCGTCGTCTCGGGAGCCATCTCATCATCAGTGGATGCAGAGAACATCCAGGGTTTGATGCACGGTCTGTGAAAGAGGAGGGGGTGAGGTCTCACGCTCGTCAGCACACTTCCTGAGGTACGTTAGATTTTGTGACTAACATTTATACAGTCAGTAAATGTGGTGTCCCTCACACCTTTATTATATTGAGCTGTATGTTAGTCATGTATCGGCTTCCACTGCAGTGGAGTTTTGTGAACTGGATGTTCCATGCCTGCAGGTTGGGAAGCTGATTAGTAATCAAGCCAGGAAGTGTTTGCTGTTTGTACACCTTTAAGTGTTCTCTCTGTGTGTAGAGTGTGGACTCACATAATGGTTCCTTCTTTCACAGACTCGGTTTGTTGCGGCCACCTGGGGGGTGTCGGCGGGGTCCTTGGGTCCGAACAGCTTCTGGCTCCGGACCGTTAGCGCTGCTGGGAGCGCACCACGCCAGACCGCACTTTCTTTTGTTATTTTTTGTATCACTGTTATGTATTAAATTCAGTTAGCCTTTGTACCGTGCTCTGCTTATTTCATACTGGGTCCTTCAAACGCTGGTCGGTTCTCCGAGCTGCGTCCGACACATAACAATGCAGCCCCATATCATCAATGACTGTGGAAATTTACATGTTCTCTTCAGGCAGTCATCTTTATAAATCTCATTGGAACGGCAACAAACAAAAGTTCCAGCATCATCACCTTGCCCAATGCAGATTCGAGATTCATCACTGAATATGACTTTCATCCAGTCATCCACAGTCCACGATTGCTTTTCCTTAGCCCATTGTAACCTTGTTTTTTTCTGTTTAGGTGTTAATGATGGCTTTCGTTTAGCTTTTCTGTATGTAAATCCCATTTCCTTTAGGTGGTTTCTTACAGTTCGGTCACAGACGTTGACTCCAGTTTCCTCCCATTCGTTCCTCATTTGTTTTGTTGTGCATTTTCGATTTTTGAGACATATTGCTTTAAGTTTTCTGTCTTGACGCTTTGATGTCTTCCTTGGTCTACCAGTATGTTTGCCTTTAACAACCTTCCCATGTTGTTTGGTCCAGAGATTAGACACAGCTGACTGTGAACAACCAACATCTTTTGCAACATTGCGTGATGATTTACCCTCTTTTAAGAGTTTGATAATCCTCTCCTTTGTTTCAATTGACATCTCTTGTGTTGGAGCCATGATTCATGTCAGTCCACTTGGTGCAACAGCTCTCCAAGGTGCGATCACTCCTTTTTAGATGCAGACTAACGAGCAGATCTGATTTGATGCAGGTGTTAGTTTTGGGGATGAAAATTTACAGTGTGATTCCATAATTTATTCCTCAGAATTGAGTGAGTCCATATTTTTTTCCCTCTGCTTGGTCTAAAAAAGTAACCGTTACTGACTGCCACAATTTTTTTTCTTGATTTCTTATAGTGTTTCTTAAAGCCAGAAAGTTGCCATTTGAAATGACTTTAGTTTTGTGTCATGTCTGTGATCTGCTTTTCTTTCTACAAAATTAAACAACTGAATGAATATCCTCCGAGGCCGGTGATTCCATAATTTTTGCCAGGGGTTGTACAAACCTGCACTGTCAGAGGCAAAGCAATGACAAATTTCTATGAAATCTCACCCCGGGCATTGCCCAGGAACACTGCTAGCAGCATTTATCATTGAGTTACTGTGTTACCCCGTACGTTCTACAGGGTACATGTGTATGCAAGTGTCCCAAGCTTTTGCCAAACCCTGGGAGAAAAACATTCATCTTAAATGCCAAAACACAGAAGATGAGTTTTTACTCTTTATTTATTCCAAGCTGAAAGACAATACAGTGCTTTGCCCTCATTTGCTACAGACAGGCTGGCAAAAAAGTCAAGTGAACTTTAGATCACTTAAAATCTTTATCTAAAAGAAGAAGAAAAGAATTTTCAAAACCCGTTTAGTAATACAAACAGTGCTATACTGAAGGTGTGCTATGAAGCCTTTTATAAGCACAGTAGTCGAAATTTTGTATCTTTGCTAAGCTCAGGAGAGAGATGAGATGAGCACCTGCTGCTGTGCTGATGGACTTAGAAAAGCAGTTTGACATTCGGGATCAGCAGTAGAAGGCTGGTGCAATAAACCCAAAAACCGCTTCAGCTGGAGACTGATACCAAGAGACTGTTCATTCCTTGTCAAATTATTTGGTCACTTTTTTTCTCACCCAGTACAATCTTAGAAAAATAACCTGTGAGGAAGAGTGAGTGCGTAGAAATCCCGCGAGAGACAATATAGACCTCGTTTTAGGGGGGAAACCGATCTGTTGTAGAACAAAGTGCAGCGTGTAGACCTCAAACATCCTCCTATAATCTAGTTCGCTCTTATTTTGGTAACAAATTATAAAATATAGCCTTCTCTCTGGGTTATAAAAAATATTCACAAGAAAAAAGTAAAAATAAAAATTAAAATTAAAAAAAATGGTGAAAGACCTGATTTCTCTGCAGCTACTAAAACGTTTCTAAACAGTGACTAGAAAAAAACCACCGTCACATCATGATAGTAAAGTAGACCTTACAGCATTATTATGTTGCTGTGCGACACGTACAAAATGTCTGGTTACAGTATGGCAACAGCACAGTGAGGTGGGACACTGCATAACAAGCACCGACGCTTTTCCGCTACACCGCTGAGGTCAGACGTTGAGCCCCCTTATATCAAAACGATGACGCCGACAGCGAGGCTTGAGGATAACAAACGTATACTGACAGAAACTGAACCCGATTCACAAACAAAGTGATAAATATCTGCGTCCAAATGCAGTGAAAGAAACTTTAACTTGTTCTTGAAGGTATGGTTCAAAAATTGGCCTTCGGAACAGGCAAAATGTGAGAAGTTCAACTAAACAGTCAAGTTCCTGTATAGATTTGAATAATTTCAATATTTACCAATAAATAAGCAGAATCGAGAAAAATAAAAATAGGTAAACAGCAGGACTATTCTTTCCTCTTTCCAATCACATTAAACATTTTGCTATCACTCTCTTCAGGGGTTCCGACCCCTAGCTTGGTCTACATGTTGGCTGTGGAAGATTTAAGGTTGAACTGGACACAAATCTAAGAAATACAGTTAAACACGACATGCTTTTTTAAGTCTCCTCTCCCCAAATTATCATTTGATTATGTTTTTTTCTCTCTGTTTAAGGTACCGCTCCATCCAGAGATGGGTGTGGTGTTGGTTTTCTGTTTTTGTAACCTCCTGTCCTGCACACCAGCAACATTTCCTGCATTTTCGTTATGTGAATTGTTTTGTAAACTGTGTCGGTAGCATGGCCCAAGCAGAGGGTCACCCCTTTGAGTCTGGTCTGCTTTAGGTTTCTTCCTCAAATTATCAGAGGGAGTTTTTTCTTGCCACTGTCTCCTGTGTGTCTGCTCTGGGGGTTGGTAAGATTAGACCTTACTTGTGTGAAGCGCCTTGAGGCAACTTTGTTGTGAATTGGTGTGATATAAACGAAAGTAAATTGAAATTAAATTGAAAAGACAAAATCAACTGGACTTTTGGTTTTAGACCAAGACTGTTTGCCATTTCAGTCTAAAGTAAACTCATTTGAGGAGTGAACCTATAATCCTCTAGGGTGGGTGTGTCTGTATTGACAGGCAAACAAGGTCATCCAGGAGAACAATAGTAAACAATGTTATTGCTGTTTGGGGAAGAATTATTACAAACACCTCGGTTCTGAAGTGGGTTGTAGTCCCCGAAAGTAAAATACAGTCTATAAGTTTTGTCACAGCAACTACACCCCAGTCTAAAGGCTGGAAGTACAACTCCTATGCCACAGAGCCACCTGCTTTTAACCAACCATGTACAATCCCTCCCCTATATGCATTACTGTATTTTCCAGAGAATAGGTTGCATTTTTTATTTTTTAAACAAGTTGGGTGGTCCTGGGACTTGTATTCTGAAATGACTCACATGATACCCCCCCCCAAAAAAATTATCATCTGTGGCTAAAAAATGGCACAATCTATATGTACGACAAGCTGTCCCTCTATCTGATTGAGGTAGTGTGACTGACACTCCAGAGCCCAAGGTGGCAGTAATACACCATTAAGCTAGATGCCAACCACTGTAAAACAAGATCTGAATGAGAAGGACATGCTGGTCCTTAGAGCATAAGTGAAATTAATAAATCATTAAGTCCAAGAGAGGGAATATAACATTCATACAACTCTAAACCCTACATATTTGGACTGTGTGTTACAACCACAACAGGACTGAGAACTGCAAGGATAAGGTAAGGCTATAATACTTAAAAATATATATAGACTTTTAACACATTCAACTAGATTTAGAGATGTAAATGTGTGTACTTGTAGCATACTGTTCAGTGGAGAGAAGAAAGGGTTTACTTGAGTTCTTTCTGCTTCATGCAATAACAACCCATTACTTTCTACTCATTAGGTGTTTGAATTGTAAATACATAATGCCCTAAAATTAATTTTGATTCTTGTTGCATAAAGCAATAACGCCACGTTCTAAAACAAAATATAACTTATAGGCCAATAGGACTTACTTTTTTTTTCCTCTTCTGAAGCATTTTTGGACAGATGTGACTAATCCTCTGGTTGAATCTATAAGTCCCCAAAATATGGTAGCAAAAAAAAACATTTCTACATATTTTTCTTGCATTCATATCGAATTCAATCTTAAACTCTTCCCATAATCGTAAGAAGGCATTGCATTGAAAATAAAAACCATGTAACACCATGCTCCAGAATGTGACTTTCAACACCTTACAGACTTTAGTGTGTTAATGCAACAGATAAAGTTTGGACAAAGAGAACGTCAGATGGTAGAAATGTAGAAAAGAGGTTTATCCATAAGGAGCTACAATCTTCAGCTGGAGGACATGATAGACAAATCGGTTCGACATTCCACCGCTTTGATTGTGATGTCGCCTATTCAAGTCTCCTTCCTACTCCCGGCAGACTACAACACTCCTCAGAACACTAAACATGGAAAAGTTAACGTATATCCATACACCAACAGTGACCGCCATCAATAACAATATCAAAAACTCATGAGTTAATGTAACGCAGAGAAACCGTTAGAACATGACAACATGATACCGACATTCTTACAGATCCTACATTTTTTGCATAACACCGAGCATGGCAGCAAACACCGCAAGCACTATGCAACGATGACAGCGAGTCATTTAGGACATCAGGTAATAAAGATCAGTTGTGGGCTGCTGGTTTAGAACACTCCCGAGAGTTAGCTCCTGTGTAGGCACAAGGTTGCAGTTACCCACACAGCCACACGGGGGTAGGAGTGGGTACAGTGTGCTCAGGATAAAGAAAATGTGGCTGGTGAATGATGTCCGGGAGTCCCAGGAAGAAGTAGGAGAAGAAGAAACCTACATGCAATGCACAGACTGGACATGCTTTCCTGGCCAATAAGATGAAAAACAAAACTAGACACGGGAGTAGTGGCAGCAAAAGAGAAAAACTGACACACTGTACCATACAGACATCTTTAAAGTGACCTCAAAATGCAACTCACTGAAACTGGGAATCCGTGAATTAAGGCAGGGCGGCTAGAATACTGCACATCCCTCTTCAGACCGTCTCAGTTTCCATACATTGACTGACGGGTGTGTAAGGCTTAAAATGCACCGCTCACGCTTTTACACCTGTCTCCTTTGGCTCCTAGCCTGCTGCTGTGTGATACCTGTAAGGCAAAGGTGTGTCACATACAAACATACAGTACAAGCAGATACATGCATGCAAGCACTCACACATACATACGTCTACAGGGCGCAGCTTGAACAACGCCCCTTACTTGGCCAGATTGCATACATACATTTTTTTTTTCAACAAAGCACATTTTACACATAAGCAAAAAGACATGAGTGGAGGAACAGGCAAGAAAAGTAACAATTAAAAAACAAACGAAAGTCCAGACGAGGAAAACAAAGAGGCCCAATCACAGACGAGTTAAAAGGGAACCATTCCACCATGCAAGAAGCGTTGCTCGTTCCTTCTTTTGTGTCACACTTTTCAAGTATTTTCACAAAGACTTGGGAAAGGAGCTTTGATGAGATTAAACATGGAACAGGCGGTCACACTAGCGTTTTTGGCTATAAAAGTTATAAGAAAATTTGAATTCACATCATCGTAATTTACTAATCCATGGATTTGCCCATGAAGAGAAAATAAAAAACTGTCAACCTCAAACTAATTCCCAGTGGCGTTTGACCTCATAACGCATAGGCTGCTGGCTAAAATGTGTAATGTGGTGCTCAACCACATGCACCTCAGGTGAACCTCACTCTTATCTTTGTCTGTTTTGTTAGTGGGTTTCTTTGGCTGCTCCCATTTTTGGATCCGCATGTTGATTTGGCACAAGTTTTATTGAACAGGGGATCTTCCCAGTGGGAGCACTGCTGCACTGTTATAAATCAAAATAACACACAGTCCTTTGAAGATAAAAGGCCAGGTTAGGTGGAACTGTCCCAGGTCCTGAATAGGAACCATTCAACAAACAAAAGGTTCAGCCGCACCCCTGGTAAATAGCCATCTATCTGCCACAGCATAGAGCAAGTAGCTCAGTGTGATAAAGAGTTGGGCTAATTAATATGTAGACCTGGGTTTGATTTCCAGTAAAACTAATCATGTCCTTGGACAAGACACTTCATCTGGATTGTCTAGGTCAACCCAGCTGCAAACGGGTACCGGCCAGTGCTGAAGAAGTAAGCTGCATCGGATGGGTGTTTCATCTAGGGGGAGTTGTAGACTCTCAGCCACCCATGGTACAGAATCCGGAGATAAGCACCAGCACCAATGGGCATCACGGTCTACACTGGATTTACTTTCCTATTTTCCATGCTGGATTATGGTCAAAGATTCGCTTTGACAATCACCAGCCTACACAATATTGCTTGTTCTTTGCAAAAGAGAATACAAATGTCCAAAATAGAGGTACCCATCTTTTTAGTGAGCACAGTCGCATAATAATTTTCATTTCCTGCAGCAGAAACTGTTAAAAAAAAGATCAACATAGTTCAGGTGTAAGATAAAACTGGAACATATATTCCTCTAAATTAAGTGTTAGTTTATTGGGACCAAATTAGGGACCCAGGTAATAGCCAGCCCAGTGTCGGTATTACTTGGGTAGCGACTACACTGGGCTAGATAGCTAGAAAACCAAGCACACGCTTTACGCTGGCTCACTAAGCCAGCTAGCTTGGCTAGTTTTCATACAAAAAATATTCTAATATGTGCTGTACTTTGTCAGTGGTTCTCATAAATAATGTGTTGCAACATCAGATATTTAAATATTAATTTTGGCACCACAGCTCCACCTTTTCTGTTACATCATGGGAATAAAATTTGCTCAGCCAATCCCTAGTGTGACCCCCCCATCAAAACAAAAACAGAAGAACAGATGGAAGACCATGGTGATCATTTCTAAAGGGTTAACAACTCAGGAGAAATCCAGAAAATGCACATGGTGAACTCGGCATGGAGGCGCCGCGCTTTCAGTGAGGATGATTTGTTTTATAAATCCTTGAGTCTTGAGATGCAGATCTTGGTCACACATCTTGGGATATAAGGTTCAGGTTGTGAGACTCGCATACATAAAGTTTCAGAGTCTGGGTTGACGTCTCACACAGATGTCTCTGGCCCTGGAGCATAGTAGGCAAACCCTGCCCCCGAAAGACGGAGTATGTACGGGGTGAGAGACGATAAGTCTGCCCCTCCCCGCTCTGCAATGTGGGCAAGTAGTTTGTGGGGAAGGGGATCAGACCTGTGGAGGGACAGCGTCTCTGCGGCGCCGAGGTGGAGACGAGAAGAGTCCGTGCTCCTGCCTTTGTAGAACCGGCGAGAGGACAGTGGAGTCAACTCAGCCACGCCGCACTGCGCTAACTTCTCCTGGTCCTACAGACAGAAAAAGAATCACTAAGAGAAAATCCAAACTGGACTGAAAACGAACATCAAATCATAGAATGCACAAATGGAATTGTGGGAAGGTTTCAGAAACAGAATCAGGCACAAAGTTGAGCAACATGATTAAGTTCAGATGGTGTAATACCATTTTTTTTCCCCCCTGTGGATCTCCAGAGAGTGTATTCAGCAGTAATTACTAATAAGACCACAACATCAAATATGACAAATATTCACCAAAGGTTAACACCGACCACAGATGTCAAAATGGGTAGAAAGAAAGTCAGAAAAATGAGTATACACCTCAACGATTAAGTAAAAATGAAACTATCAGTAACCTTGGTAACATACTAAAAGTCCTCATATGTCCTCCTTGAGTCATCACCACTATGACATCATTGTGTACATTGATGCGAGAAACGGTCCCAAGTTTCTGAAGCAGATAGTGCAGGTTCTTCCTTCCTGCTGCTGTTAGACAACCTGCACTGCTCCTAGTAAGAGTATGAACTTACTTATGTTACAAGGTCAACAAATTGTACAACACTCTTTTTAAATCTATTTTACTATATGCACATTGGACTTACTCTACCCACTGCATCCACTCACCAGCCACATGTATACCTGTTCAATTGCTTGTTAACACAAATAGCTAATCAGCCAATAACATGGCAGTAACTCAATGCAATTAGGCATCTTAGACGTGGTGAAGACGATTTGCTAAAGTTCAAACAGAGTATCAGAATGGAGAAGAAAGGGGATTTAAGTGATTCTGAAATGGTTGTTGGTACCACAGAGAATGGGCGACTGTGTGATGCTATCATATCAATGTGGACCAACATCTCTGAGGAACATTTCCAACACCTTGTTGATCTATGTCAAGAAGAATTAAGGCAGTTCTGAAGGCAAAAGGGGGTCCAACCCAGTACTAGCAAGGCATACCTAATATAGTGGCTAGTGAGTGTACACTGCATTTGTATCCCACTTACAATGTAGACAGGATTTCTCTATTTTTCCATTCTTTTGATTTGCCATGCCTAGGGACTGTGTTTGTATTTGTGTTTGCCTGCTCATTTGACTCTCTCCTACTGTTCCACAAATCTATTACCAAAGCTGCTGTGGCATTTCACATTTCCCTGTGTAGAATAAACAAAGGGATATCTTATTGGAGATGTCTTGTAATATATGTACGTGGATGTTGGGACTATTTTTGAATAAACAGCTGTATGATGCAGTGTAACATTGCAGTTGACACAAAAGAAACACAAAAAACTTGAGATCATGTCAATATCCTTTATGACATCATAATAGGATTTGCTTATCTCACAATTTGTAATACGCAACAGACATGCTAGTGCATGTACAGAGCCTGTGCTGACTCTAGCTGCTCGTTCATGTGTTTTTTGTTTGTTTCTTTAATTACATTTCAACATCAGAGGGCTCAAATCAAAGGGAACATTTTGAAACATTCATTTCAAAACAGTTGGTGGTGTAATGAGGCCTGATTTTGCACAGCATGTGATTTCTTTTTGTTTTGTTTCAGACTGTGGTATTTGTGTTTACCATCACTAATCTGCAGTATCAATGAAAAATTCTGCTTATCCTTTAATTCTGGTTTTACTGTCCCATCCTGTTGTACATTTGAAGTCTTGTGGATGATAAAGGTAAAGGTCAAGAAGGATTGCATCAAATAATTCTCAGCTTTTTAGAAATTGTTTTGTGGCCAGCAGTACAACAATGTAACCTTCTGAAAATTCCCATTAACAATCCGTGGTTGGCCATAAATATGAGGGATGCTCATGAAATGGGGAATTCACATGTGCACTCCCATTTTCCAGCACCAGATGTCACCAGTGTTCTTTGTGACTACTGATTGAACTCTGGTTTGAGAAATAGCGTACATGGGAAGGTGATGGTCTAAATGGTAAATGGACTGCATTTATATAGCGCTTTTCTTTTTTTCTGCATCAGACGCTCAAAGTGCTTTACAGTTATGCCTCACATTCACCCCAATGTCAGGGTGCTGCCATACAAGGTGCTCACTACACTCTGGGAGCAATAAGGGATTAAAGACCTTGCCCAAGGGCCCTTGGTGATTTTCCAGTCAGGCGGGGATTTGAACCAAGGATCTTCTGGTCTCAAGTCCAACACCTTAACCACTAGACCATCACCTCCCCTGGTCTAGTGGTTAAGCATTGGGCTTCAGATCCTCAGATCAAACTCCAGCCTGACTGGAAAACCACTGAAGACCCTTGGGCAAGGTCCTTTATCCCTGAGTGGCTCCCAGGTATGTAGTGAGCTGACATTGGTGTGTGAGTGTGTCTGTGTGAATGGGTGAATGTGAGGCATAATTGTAAAGTGTCTGATACAAATAGAAAAGAGCTATATAAATGCAGTCTATTTACTTCTCAGTGGTTTGATGGTGAGCAACAGAGACCTGTGTCGTGTTCATCAACACACTAACTTTATGACTCTCTGAAACATGGAAGGTGCTTCTCACGAAAGGTAAAAAATAATTCAAACTTTTACGACAAAATAAGAGAAAACTCCGTAATGTTCCTTTAAGCTTTTAGATGTACGCTTCATTCAGTAGTTAGAGCTGCAGCTTGTACGATTACTGCTAACCATAGTAACTACGAATGGACTAAATTCAGGGTCAAACCTCGCAGAAAATTGAGCACAACTTCTTCAAACTTATTCGAGACAAAGAAAAAAAGGGCAAATTCCATTTTAGTAGAAAGTATGAATAGAAGCCACTACAATATCCCCTCTTTCCGCTCTGTAGGTTGGACATCATCATTTCCTAAAATCAAGTCAGACAGATGAAAAGCCTCTCTTGGAGTGATACTGTATGCAGTTTGATTAATGGCGCACCATGCAGCAGGGAGCAATCTGAACAACACCACATGCCATTGACAGAGCTCCACAAGTGCCGTTACCATGGTGACCCGAGCCAAAAGGGGTGTATTGTAAGATTTAATGGGCGGGGTGCTGTTGCTGTGCGACATCATGGAACCAGAGGTCCAAACAGTTTTTCCTTCACAGTCTCTCTCACAGGCCCTATCAAGCTGAAGTCACTTCACCATAGTTAAAGGAAAGGGCGTGGCAATGGGACACCGCCCACACCTTGCATATTCTGTTGAGAAAACACCCTCTTCACACATGGCATCGAGTATCAGATGGATTTTGCTTGCAAGCACAAGCCTTGGTGTAATGTCTTAGCGAACTGGAACATTTCTGTGCATTTTAAATCAGCCAAATGGTTTCTAGAAGAGGGTTTTCAGGGGAAGTTTGTGATCCTATTTTGTGCACAATTTTTCAAATTATCATCAAATTGTCAAGCTGTAAAACATTGCATGGAAACTTGTCTGCAAATTTGAAGAGCCCAAAGTTAAGTATCTTAAAAAAAAAGCAAACAAACAAACAAACAAAGGAATAAAATGTGAATCTGCCACAACCACTGTCCACCTGCAAGCTGATTATCAAAGATGTCCAAGAGCTTGAAGCCAATTTTGACCTAAATCAGTACCACTTAAGGGGACTAAATAACACTTCCAACCCAACCTCAGTATACGAGTACAGTGCATCTGGAAAGTTTTTTCCACATTTTGTTATATGTTACAGCCTTTTTCCAAAATGGAATAAATTCATTTTTCACCCTCAAAATTCTACTCACAACACCCCATAATGACAACATGAAAAAAGTATTTTTGGAATTTTAGCAAATTTATTAAAAAAAACAAAACAAACTATGAAATCACATGTACATAAGTTTTCACACCCTCTGATCAATACTTTGTTGATGCACCTTTGGCAGCAATTACAGCCTCAAGTCTTCTTGACTATGATGCCACAAGCTTGGCAAGCACCTTGGCAAGCACCTATCTTTGGACAGTTTTGCCCATTCCTCTTTGCAGCACCTCTCAAGCTCCATCAGGTTGGATGGGGAGCATTGGTGCACAGCCATTTTCAGATCTCTCCAGAGATGTTCAATCAGATTCAGGTCTGGGCTCTGGCTGGACCACTCAAGGACATTCACAGAGTTGTCCTGAAGACACTCCTTTGACATCTTGGCTGTGTGATTAAGGTCATTGTCCTGCTGAAAGATGAACCTTCGCCGCAGTTTGGGATCAAGAGCGCTCCGGAGCAGGTTTTCATCCAGGATGTCTCTGTACATTACTGCATTCATCTTTCCCTCAATCCTGACTAGTCTCCCAGTTCCTGTCAGAGGTGGGACAAAGCCACCATCAAGTCACTCTCAAGTCATGAATCAGCAAGTCCCAAGTAAAGTCTCAAGGCATAATGACCACCAATTGTTTGCAAGCTGACTTGAGACTTGACTTGGGACGTGCTGATTCATGACTTGAGAGTGACTTCGTCCCACCTCTGGTTCCTGCCACTGAAAAACATCCCAACAGCGTGATGTTGTCACCCTCATGCTTCACTGTAGGGATGGTGCCTGGTTTCCTCCAAACATGACGCCTGGCATTCACACCAAAGAGTTCAATCTTTGTCTCATCAGACCAGAGAATTTTGTTTCTCATGGTCTGAGAGTCCTTCAGGTGCCTTCTGACAAATTCCAGACAGGCTGCCATGTGCCTTTTACTAAGGAGTGGCTTCCCTCTGGTCACTCTACCATACAGGCCTGATTGGTGGATTGCTGCAAAGATGACTGTCCTTCTGGAAGGTTCTCCTGTCTTCACAGAGGAATGCTGGAGCTCTGACAGAGTCGCCATCAGGTTATTGGTCACCTCCCTGACTAAGGCCCTTTTTTAGATGGGTGGCCAACTGTAGGAAAAGTCCTGCTGGATCAGAACTTCTTCCATTTATGGATGATGGAGGCCATTGTGCTCATTGGAACCTTCAAAGCAGCAGAAATGTTTCTGTACCCTTCACCACATTTGAGCCTCGAGACAATCCTGTCTTGGAGGTCTACATTCAGTTCCTTTGACTTCATGCTTGGTTTGTGCTCTGACAAGCACTGTCAACCAGAGATGGGACAAAGTCACCATCAAGTCACTCTCAAGTCATGAATCAGCGAGTCCCAAGTCAAGTCTCAAGTCATAATGACCACCAATTGTTTGCAAGCCGACTTGAGACTTGACTTGGGACTTGCTGATTCATGACTTGAGAGTGACTTGATGGTGACTTTGTCCCATCTCTGGTTGACAGTGCTTGTCAGAGCACAAACCAAGCATGAAGTCAAAGGAACTGAAAGGAACAGATTGATGACTTAAGAATGACTTAACAGTGACTTCGTCCCACCTCTGCTGTCAACTGAAGAACCTTATATGTAGACAGGTGTGTGTCTTTCCAAATCACGTCCAATCAACTGAATTTACCCCAGGTGGACTCTAATTAAGCTGTAGAAACATCTCAAGGATGATCAGTGGAAACAGGAGGCATCTGAGCTCAATTTTGAGCTTCACGGCAAAAGCTGAGAATACTTATGTGCATGTGATTTCTTAGTTTTTAATTTTTTTTAATATATTTGCAAAAAATCAATAAAATAAAATAAAATACTTTGTCACATTGTCATTTTGGGATATTGTGCATAGAATGTTGAGAGAAAAAATTTATATTATCCATTTTGGAATACTGTTGTAACATAAAATGTGGAAAAAGTGATGCACTGTGAATACTTTCCAGATGCACTGTAACACACAAAAATGTGGGATGAGCATTCCAGGGTGGTAGCTGTAGCCAGGTAGTGGTCAATAAAGGATTACAGAGGGGTCAACATTTAAAAATGCTCCATTAATTTTGAGAGGTATACCACAGTATTTGTCTGATGATAAAGATTTCAAAAAAGTATTGTTTGGACTGTCTATGGCCGAGTGTTATGGGGCAAAAAAAGCATAAATGGTGATAAAAGGTCAATTTCAGTTGGTACAGGGTTAAAAGCAGTGTTATAGTCGAGTCCACCTCCCACGAGGCCAAGACCGAGTCAGACTCGTGGGTCTCCAAGGCCAAGTATTACAGTCTATCATAGTTTCTTATATATTCTTTAGCGTTCTTTTATAATGCAATGTGATGGAATCAGACATTAATATGTTACTCAGGTGAAGGAATATAATAAGGCGTGGGTAGTGACAAGGCTGTTTTTGGAAGACTTTTGTGTCTATGTGTGTGTAGGACTGTGTGTATTTTCTATTTTTGTATTTTATACCCTTTTATTTTGCATCCGTGAAGCACTTTGGGCAGCTTTGGTTGCTGTAAATATGCTATATAAATAAATGTGACTGACTGTGGTGACTAGAAAACAATGCATTCAAGCATTGCGCACACAGACAATTGCATCTGTAAAGTCACTGTGACAGCATTTTTTTGTTTGTTTGTTTGTTTGGTGGGAAATAAACAATGTGAAAAATAGGTACAAATGAGCAGCCTTGAACTGGCCTTGGCTTATTTTTCAAGGCCGGACGATGCCCAAACCAAGGCCAAGACCGAGTCATTACATAGTGAGGCCAAAGCCAAGGCATCAAATAAATAAATCAAACAAATGAAAAAATAAAAATCTGCCTGGAGACTTCAAACACTGGTCAAAAGATAAAGTTGCTCCAATTTAAGTAAAAAGTTATGTAAATTACTGGCTGAGTTAATGCAATTAAAGCACCAATGATGCAAAATCTCTTGAATCCATAACTTTATGCACAACGAACAACAACAACAAATTAATGGTGGAGATGATGTTTCACCAAGTTTTATCCATGCATTCATTTTTGAGCAATCCTGCTAAAAATCAATCAAACAAATAGACAACCCACTTGATGGAAGTAAAAACGTGACAAAAACACTGAATTATGTTACAGAACGTGCAAATTGGACATCTCTTAAAAAGCTGAAATAAAAATACCGAAAACACAAATACACAATGCAAAGACTGATAGAAAATGTTTGTTTGAAGAAAAGAACAGCACAAGCTGCTGGTTATTTTCACATGATGTGAGACACGGACATGGTGACGGCTTGTTTACACCGGGACATGTCATCATGCATACAGAAATAAGGGCTAAAAATCAACAGTCACCTCCTCTTCCTGCTCATCTTTCTGGGCCAATCAGAAGCTCATTCTGCTGGAGGACTGAGAAAGCATGAAGATGGTGGACGGCTCCACAGTAAGGCACGGGCGATCGGACTGCAGAGACCCCCGCAGAACCAGGCAGCGCAAAATGCACAGGGGGCGGAAGAAAAAATGAGGCGTGGCGACAGTGATGAAGAAGGCAGAAAGAGAAGGATGGCAGCGGTGAGGACAAGCACAAAAGGGTGTAGGAAAAGAGCGATGGAGGATGAGGTGAATTTTGATTATGGTGGTCCATTAGGTTGCAGTGAGATGGAGTGGGGGGGGTGGGGGGGGGAAGAGAAGGAAAAGCACAGCAGGAAGAAATCTGTCAGATCTTTCATTTTGCCATTCGAGGTGCAGCTTGCTTCACAGGGAGGACGTGAGGCTCAGCCACAGGGAACAGAAAGTCACCCCAAATCCTTCAGGTGCTCAAAGCTTTTAGCAACCCTCATGGGCTTCCTGGATGAGTAATCACTCTGAATACATTCAAGGTTGAGTCACATGGGATGTTGCAGGAAAATAATACAAGTATTAGTAATGGTCAGAGAGAAATATACCCAAATCTGGTCATTTCTGGAATAGAGATGTGTTAAAAATGCTCAGAATACAATTTTTAAGTTAGTAATCAGACACTGTTAATAGACTGCAGTTGTCATGATAATAAAATTTCAAACTCACTACCAACATCCAGGAAAATCCAAAGCCATTTTCAATATGACAGAGGGGGAAAATGCCAAAAAGGCATAAAAATGGAGAACAATTCGAGCAATGCAAACGTCAACAATACTATTTTTAAATTGTCTGATGAAGTGCAAAACAAAAAATACTGTAACATAACTGTATTATGTGTCTGTATATTTTATAAAACAATTATTTTGTAGTATATTTTAATACATGTAGGAAAAAGAAAGAAAGAAAGAAAGAAAAACAACAAAACCTTCAATACATTTTTTTAGGGAAAAATAATTAATGAAACAACTTTGTTCCTTGTGATGACAAAAAGGTTGAACTTTTTTTGTAATTTCTTTAAGTTTCCAACTTAAGATTTCCGAGTCATCTTGAATGCAGCATTAGTATGAAGCTGTTAGTGAACCAGGAAATGCAACTACGTGACTTTTTCCTTTGACAGTTGCAGCTGCTTGTCTCTGACTATCAATTCAATTTATTTATATAGCACCAAATCACAACAGAACTGTCTCAAGACGCTTCACTATCCTAGGAAGAGGCTACGAAGCACGTGTTCGCTATCTGCTTCTAACCCATAGGAGAGCAGTCTGCATTTTTTTTTTTTTGTGTGTTTGGAATATAGAGTGTGTAATTTCTGTGTGGCGTTTGCATGTTCTCCCCGTCTAACGAATGTTTAAAAAAAGCTTGCGTTTCACTGTTGATCTGGTGCCTACCTGTGCACGTTCAGTGGCTGTGGGACATACGGCCCTGCACATGATCTTTTTGATGACATCTGGCAGCAGGCTGACCGCGATCAGCAAGATAATGCTGAGCCACGCTGGACCACTAGACAGCATCTGCATAAAGACGTAGTACATCCTCTGGTAGTTCAAAAAGGGCCTGAATACACAGACAGGAAAGGGTCACATACAATTCATTAATTTATTCATAAACAAACAATCAGATTATATTATGATATATGATTATTATATACCAAATGATGCCTCCCCAGAGAAGTGAGAAAATGACATAGAAAAGCAGCGACCCCCAGATGACAAAGTGATTGATCCATGTCCAGTGGTGTGTGTCCAAAGCAAGCTGGAAAAAAAACAAACACACAGACACAACACAGACACAATGAACTCTCATCCATTCAACAACCCGACAGTGCCTGCGGGCTTTACGGTTGTGCAAATTAGGCAGCCGATATAATCAATCATTCATGTCAGATGCTCATTAACACGTAGGCTGTGAGCACAAGAGCATCGGGCTGCCTGCAGCAGCAATAAACATGTTCAGATATCAAGATTATGTAATGAATCAAGGTATGGGCCCCGTTTCACTGCCCAGACACACCTTAAGCGTTACAGTGAACACCAGCACAGTGAAGACAAGACTCCCGAAAGTCCAGTTTCCAAACATCTGCAGGGGGACAAAAGAAGACAAAGATTAGAGATGATGTTGCATCAACACAAACCCTGACAACCAACATCCATGTGTACTGAGCATCCACACAGAACGTTTTCACGCCTCTTCACACGTTTACTTTACGATGCAGCCTTATGAAGCAGCATTCAATATACCATAATTTTAGTAATTTCTTTGTGGATTTGTCAAAAATAATAATTGACGCCAAGACAAACATACCTCAGAGACTGAGGTGACACATGATAAAAGTGTTTGCGTCTCTTTTGCGTCTGTTCCTTTAACTGGAAAGGAGCTGATGTTGACCACGCCTCCTCTCCAGATCTCCAGCAGATCATGTGGGCATGTCATACCGAGAGCAGCTTGGCTCAGTGAGGTGTGTCCCACAAAGCAAGAAGGGGTCCAGATCTGGATCGTAGAAGATGCATCATTGACCCGCTTCAGGGATAAATTTCGCTAACAGGTGGGAAGTTTCCACATACAAAGTGAGAAATGTGTGACTTTGAGGATGTTTAACATCAAACCACAATCCTCCTTAGAAAGGTCAGGGTGGGGAAAAAAAAATCTTCCAAGTGGCCACTCACTGTGCAGTGGAGGATACTTCCACACTGCACCAGCCGCCACCCTCCAAAGACAAAAACCCTTGGTGCTCTCATTAGTGCAACAGATAACTGAAACAATCCTTCAAATGGTGATACAAGCACCAGATTTGGTAGAAATACACCTTAGACATTACTCTTTTGAAAAAACTGACTGGCCACTTAAATTTTCAATAGGCAGCCAGGTAGGGGTCAATTGAAGAATTACACAGGGATCAAAATGTAAAAATGCTCCAATCAAATTGTAAACTGCACTACGTTATTTGTCTGATCATGAAGATTCCAAAAAGGTATAGTTTAGACCATCTATGACTGAATGTTATAGTTATAGAGTTATGGGGTAAAAAACAGCAAGAATGGTGACAAAGGTCAGTTTCAATTTGTACAGGGGCCAAAGTTAAAGTTGTTCCAATTTTGGTAAAAAGTGATGCAAATTATTGGTTGAGCTAATAAGATTAATAAATGGAACAGTTCTGACAGTGTTCAATGCTTGGTCTCCAAAGTAAAGGTCAAACAAAGTCAACATTCATTGGATTCTATGACATGTGACATACGAGGGCTGTCAATAAAGTAACGGTCCTTTTTATTTTTTTCAAAAACTATATGGATTTCATTCATATGTTTTTACGTCAGACATGCTTGAACCCTCGTGCGCATGCGTGAGTTTTTCCACGCCTGTCGGTGACGTCATTCGCCTGTGAGCACTCCTTGTGGGAGGAGTCGTCCAGCCCCTCGTCGGAATTCCTTTGTCTGAGAAGTTGCTGAGAGACTGGCACTTTGTTTGATCAAAATTTTTTCTAAACCTGTGAGACACATCGAAGTGGACACGGTTCGAAAAATTAAGCTGGTTTTCAGTGAAAATTTTAACGGCTGATGAGAGATTTTGAGGTGAGACTGTCGCTTTAAGGACTTTTCACGGTGCGAGACGTCGCGCAGCGCTCTCAGGCGGCGTCGTCAGCCTGTTCAAGCTGAAAACCACCACATTTCAGGCTCTATTGATCCAGGACGTCGTGAGAGAACAGAGAAGTTTCAGAAGAAGTCGGTTTCAGCATTTTATCTGGATATTCCACTGTTAAAGGAGATTTTTTTAATGAAAGACGTGCGGACGGGTCTGCGCGTCGGGACGCAGCCGCCGCGACGCTCCGCCACAGGAAAAACACCTCTGTTGGAAGCCTTAAGGACAAGTTGGAACATGTCCTGCCTGTTAAACAATTTCTCATATACTCACTCCACTGAAAGCCATCAAAAGCTGCCTGGATTTTACAAATGGTTATCAACACGGAGGTGTTTTTCCTGTGCCGCCGCACCGCGTCGGCTGCGTCCCGACGCGCGGATCCGTCCGCACGTCTTTCATTAAAAAAATCTCCTTTAACAGTGGAATATCCGGATAAAATGCTGAAACCGACTTCTTCTGAAACTTCTCTGTTCTCTCACGACGTCCTGGATCAATAGAGCCTGAAATGTGGAGGTTTTCAGCTTGAAACAGGCTGATGACGCCGCCTGAGAGCGCAGCGCGACGTGTCGCACCGTGAAAAGTCCTTAAAGCGACAGAATCACCTCAAAATCTCTCATCAGCTGTTAAAATTTTCACTGAAAACCAGCTTAATTTTTCGAACCGTGTCCACTTCGATGTGTCTCACAGGTTTAGAAAAAATTTTGATCAAACAACGCGCCAGTCTCTCAGCAACTTCTCAGACAAAGGAATTCCGACGAGGGGCTGGACGACTCCTCCCACAAGGAGTGCTCACAGGCGAATGACGTCACCGACAGGCGTGGAAAAACTCACGCATGCGCACGAGGGTTCAAGCATGTCTGACGTAAAAACATATGAATGAAATCCATATAGTTTTTGAAAAAAATAAAAAGGACCGTTACTTTATTGACAGCCCTCGTATGTTATCCCGTAACGTGATAACTAAGCATGATACATGGTCTAAACTATTCCTTTTTAAAACCCTTTTAACTCAACTAATAATTTGCATCACTTTTTACCAAAATTGGAGCAACTTTAACTTTTGACCCCTGAAAAAACTGTCACTGACCTTTGTCACCATTCTTGCTGTTTTTATCCCATAACTCCTAGAATTCAGTCATAGATGGTCCAAACTATACCTTTTTGGAATCTTTATGATTGGGCAAATAATGTGGTGTAGTTTACAATATGACTGGAGCATTTTTTTATTTTGACCCCTGTGTAATTCTTCAACTGACCCCTACATGACCGGCGATTGAAAATTCAAGTGGCCAATTGGTTTTTTGAAAAAAGTAATGTCTAAGGAGTTTTTGTGCCAAATTTGATGCTTGCATCTTCATTTGCAGGATTCAGCTGTAAATATTCTATCTGCTGTACTACATAGGTGTCTTCTTGTCCAGAGGTACCAAACAGATTTTGCAAATCCCCTTCGGAATGCACTACCCTTGGATGGAAGGCAGTTGTGGAACAGAGTGTGGAAACAATAATCTTACTTGTGCACACAGCTACACTTTTTAATGAAAAATTTTCAAGCTGTTCATAAAAAGAAATGAAAAGGTCTGAAAATGTTCTGAATACATTGCATATCTTTACAGAGTAATATCTCTAAGTAGAAAGGGAAGCAGGCCAACATTGCTGCAAGTTATTTCTGCTACTTTCATCTTAAATGTGATGCTGATAAACTCTTGATTTTTTTTTTCACTTCACCTTAAAGCACCCACATCTTTCCCAGGAAGGATTAAGCAGACATCAGGAGTGAACAGATGGAATGAGAGTTGTGAGTGGGAGAATTAAAAAGAGAGACGGATGGCAGGAGAGAGAGAGCGAGCGAGAGATCAAGGTAAAGAAACGAGGGAATTTATTTATGTAACTGCGACTGTTGTGTTTGCTCGGGTTCCTAGTCACACTAATCCTTTCTGGGTCAGAGAAATTCAATTTGAAACCAAACACTGAACTGTTTGGCTTCTTGTTTGTCAACACCACAGAGTACACGATGAAAAACTGTTCATCCACCAGCGAGTATTAAAAACCCACTGACGCCTTAAACACAACACACCAGGCATAGATTTTCAAATGTACCTATTACTGGTATTATAATATTTCTATACACTCATCACAGACATGAATGTTCAGACATTAGGTTCCTATAGTTGGGTTGAGTCCAGTCTACTTTACTGGAAAACAATGGTGCTGGTAACGTGTTACTCTAATCTGACCGCTTTTTTCAGTAATGAGTAATCTAATGTGTTAATCTTTCCAAATCAGTAATCAGATTAAAGTTACTTATCCAAGTCACTGTGTGTTATTATTTTTGCATTTCAAGTGAATCACAGCATTAAACTTTGCCCATGGGCAGGGGGTTGGGGTTCGCCTGAACTTCCCATTTTCAGTGAGCTGCGAGCTTTTCATCCGCGGTTTTCAGCAGCAGCTATGACTAGTCCTCGTCTCTCAAAGTGCAGCGTCAACAGCACACCTGCACTGACCTTTACAAAGACATTTTTATGCTTTTTTCCTCCTTTATTTAGAACTCTGAGCTGAGCCGCTCAGCGTCTGTTCACTAAAAACAGCTGATCCACTGTGACGCATCAACAACTAACACATTTTTCCCCACTCAAATGTGCCTAAACTCTCTTTCTGAGGACAACATGATGTAAAAAGCGTGATAAAATTTTCTTACCTGTCAATCTGGTCATGTTTTCTGCATAAAGAAACATTATCCATTATTTGTGCTCAAACGCCAAAGCAGGGGCAAATCCAGACGGAGAGGGAGCGGGGGGGGGGGGGGGGGCATGGATGGAGTCCCACCACAACACCCCTAGATTAAAGGTCCAGTTTTGAAGCCTTTTTTTTTAACTACTACTAATACTACTTATAATAATAATCATTTCAACGTTAAAAATGCTTAGATAGAATTTAAATGTTAGAAAAATGTTAGAAAGAATTTAATAGTTACATTTATAAACAATGTAGGTTAGAAATTGCAAGTTTTACTGTTACAGTGCTGTCAACAGTTAAATATGAGGTCAAGAAAGATGTCTTTATTTTAGTTTTTATAAAACAAGTATTTATGTTCATTGAAGTTAAGAAAGGGCGACTATAAAGTGACTATTGGCAAAACAGGTTATCATTTTCATGTCGAGGTGGTAGAGGGGTGTTGTCGGCAGCTGGTGAAAGTAACTAAAAAAGTAACTGGCAATCTAACTTTGTTACTTTTACAACTAAGTAATCAATAAAGTAATTAAGTTACTTTTTCAAGGAGTAATCAGTAATTGGCTTACTTTTTCCAAGTAACTGTGGCAACACTGCTGGAAAATCACAATATCTACAATAAAACATCATAACGGATTGGGGCAGGGGCATCCTTTATATATACATGAAACATACTTTATTTTATGCTCTTACAAAATGTCTACTTATAAAATAAAAAAATAATTACTGCGGTATTTATTTATTCACCGTTATCAATTTACTGTAACAGTTGAGGAACATGTTGAGGAAGCAGCTTCCTCAACATTCAGCAAAAGTAGGGCTGAAACGATTAGTCGGGTAAATCAAATAATTCAATTACAAAAAATATTCAAGGCAAATTCTGTGCCTCAAAGCTCCATTTAACATTGTGGTACATATGCCAGGCCTGTGTGTGGCGCTATAACATCCCCAGAAAAAAAAAAAAACCAGAAGATTAGAACATGCGCATAAGACGTGTAAGAGCTAATCTGTAGCACCAAAAGCTACAGCTTTCCAACGCGACACAAAAGCGTAAAATAAAGCCTTTTAAGATAAATAGGGTCCACGCTTATCATCTGAAATAGACTTACTGCACATTTAAAGTGAAACTGACTCCAAATATGACTAAATGAAATACTTTTATTTATTTTCAGAAATGCGCTCTGTTCTCAAAATGGTACATGAAAAGCAAACGGCACTCGCCTTTGCAGATGTACAGCGGGACGCACTGCTGCCTTGTCAGGGCTCGTAACATCAGATCTTAAAGTTCAGAGTCCATTGTATGTGCCCCCCCCCCCCCCAAAAAAAAAACTGCCAGCACTCACAAACGTACTAAACATCACTTGTTTATTGTTTCAGCATTCTAAAGACAATGTGAGACAGAGGGAGGGAGGGAGAGAGAGAGCGTACTGTTTTGAGAACGGACCACATTTTCGATAATAAATAAAAGTACTTAATTTAGTCAGCTGGAGTCAGTTTGAGTAAATCGTCGCACCCCCTCCCAGAGCCCAGTTTTTCACAGGCTGTGCTCACTTTCAGGTGCAGCCTGACTGACTGAGGATTATACCGACTGCCTGCGTTTACGGTCTGGTGTGCTGAGCTCCTGACACCGGGAAAGATCCAAAACTTGTAAAGACGTGACAAAATAAATAATTACCCAGGAAAACAGAAAGGGATACAGTAAATTTGACAATCTGGTGGCACAGCGACATTGTGCCATTGCTTGGACTGCTGATGTTATTTAAAAACGCAAAAGTACTTTTTATCCGATTACTCAATTAATCGCCAGAATAATCGATAGAATACTCGATTACTAAAATAATCGATAGCTGCAGCCCTAAGCTAAAGAAAATCTTTGGTTTATCAAAATCAGAGCCACCCTTGTATGTCTGTGTGACTCCAGGCAGATGAACTCTTCTTGATATTTCACACTGTTTATCTGTGATCGGAAAGACAATTGTACAGCAATCTTGGTGTCACTGCAGCCATAAGCAGCTCTGAGCACAGAAGCATAGTATTTCAAGCCAGAATGTTCTCCAGGAATGTACCCGAACTCCTTGCCTTGTTTCAGCCCGTGACAGCACGAAGCATCTCTACGTATCTATCTCCAGGCAGAGGAACTCTTCATATCTCAGGGTTGTTTTATTTTGTTGGAAGCCGGGTGTGCACCACCATGGTCACCAGACCAGCTGAGAAGCTGGTATCTGCTGGCATTGTTTCAACCCGGACACTCTGCATTTCAACTGTTTCACATACGTATAAAGACTTGCTGCTTTCCTTCATTCTTGCGCTCTCTTGGCTGACATTCATTAACGTGTATATTCATCAGTGCTCAATTGGATTTCCAGTGAATAAATATGTATTTACATATTTACCTTGTAGCAGGGACAATGTAATTCATGTGTCAGGGTGGGGCGTGGTATCATGATGGTAGCTCCACAGCATGATGTCAGTCAGCTATCAGCAGTGGACAATGGAATTGTTCAATTGCCCAATGCTATCCTATAGGCAACAAAATTTGTTGAGAATACTGGGTCCCTCCCAGCAGTGGTGGGCACAGCTAACCAAAACGTTAGCTTCGATAACCATTAATCCGATAACTGAAATGACGCTAAACCGATAATGTTGTGTGTTTGGGGGGGGGTTGGCTGGACAAGGTTGGGTTGTTTTGTGTTTATTTTCCTTCCCAGGTGATTTGGGGCTGTTCTCTGAGGAAAATGTGCTGCAGAAGAGTCTCTCTCCTCTGTTACGATGATTGGCTGCACCTGTTGCATTCTCGTGCGGCTCTCTATCAGGACAATCCACGACACCTGTGATGTTCACGTGCAGATCTGAGGACTTCCAGCTGGTACCAATGTAGTGATGAAGAACTACATTTAAACCAGCAGTGAGTTGGATAAGATTGCCGGAGAATACGACCTTGTGACGACCGTGCGGGGACGCTGAGGGCCGTTTCAGAGTCTGACATCGCGCCTGTGAAGGAGGACGAGGGTGAGAGGCAAACGTTGTCAGCACACGACAGAGGTGAATATTCTGAAAGGTTTATCCGTGAATGTAAATTGGCGTTTATACACAGCTATAAGTAATTATTGGTGGAAATTGTTTGGCGTGCTCCTCACGGCAGTGGCATGCGGATTAATGATCCTCCACTAGCTGTGAGCAGCAGCCTCTTTGAACTAAGTTTGAAACCAGACCTAAACGTGTAGCTGATAAGTTTGCCTCTAAACAATATTTTGCAGTAATAAGTGTTGAATAATCTCATCTCTGTTCCTCCTCACCTGGGGGGGGGGGGGGGGGTGTTGGCGGAACTCCTGAGTCCTGAACGTTCGGACTCCGACTGTTGAGACGCTGAGAGAGCGCGCCGCCTTTTCACCTCACCAGAACTTTGATTATTTAGTATTTCATGTATAGCACAGAGAGAGAAAAATAAATGTGTTTTCTTTTTGGAACTGCTTCTAATTATTTCATGCTGGGTTCAGTCAGATACTGGACCGCTCCTCAATCCGCGTCTTATCCATAACAGAATTCTCCGGCCAAACCAATATGGACCCAGCGGCAGAAGCAGTTCCATTTCAGGAGAAAGTCCAGAAGCACCTGGAGATGATTCGGGAGCAATAAATCATCACTGCTAGAATCCTTTGATGAATTTTCCCATGAACTTTGTTTGGTTTTTGATCATCCAATGAAAACAAATATCGTGGTTCAACGATTGCTGAACCTCCGACAGGGGCGACGAAGCGCAGCTGATTATTCTGTGGATTTTCGAGTCTTTTCCGCTCAGTCTGGTTGGAATGCTGCTGCTTTGAGGGGGGTGTTTGTAGACGGGTTGAATGACTCCCTGAAAGACGAGCTAGCCGTCCGTGACGAACCGAAGGATTTAGATGAGTTAATATCCTTGGTTATTCGTCTAGACGATCGGATTAGGGAGCGTGGACAAGAGAGAGGGCGAGTGTCCGAGCGGGGTGTTTTGTCTCGGGGTTTTCCCCGACACAAGTCCGGACCGCCTCTTCTTCGTTCCTCTGAGACTCCTCCGACGGGACCTCTAGCTCCTCTAGTGGACGAGCAAATGCAACTTGAAAGGGTCAGAACAGCCATATTGCCCCGGTCAAATGAGCGTCAGGAGACAGCATCATAACATGGCTCCAGGTGTTTTATGGACATTTTTGTGGGATATAAATGGGAGTTTTTGTAAACCAGGTTTTGTGTATAGCACTTGAGGTAGCTCTGGTGGGGTGAACAGGCTGGCTGGTCGGAGTTCGTTTGGACTCAGGTAAGCGTGTGTTTTTTTTTTAATTGTTTATAGTTATTTAATTTTTGTTGGCAGAATGGGTCGTTTTATTTTGTTGGTTTTTATTTCCCTGTTCCCTAACCCCAGCCTCACACACTTCTGGCCGTTCGTCTTTGGTGTTGTGGGGTGGTGCAGGTTGGTTGCTGGGCATTCCCATGAGGACCTCTGCACCTGGGGGGGGGGGGGGGGGGGGGCAGGGCTCTTTTCTTAGATTTAGTTGTTTCCCGGTTCCTCTCCAGCCTCAGCGTGCCTCTGACCGTTCGCCATTGGCATTGCTGAGGTGTCGGGCAGTGGGGATATACTCCAGTCGGAGCGGTGGGGCCGATCAGTGCCGTACGCCTTTTCCGCCGCCCACCCCTCCCGGTAGGCTGGAGTATAGTCGGGGGGTCGACACCAGCCGTCTTGCCGGTTTTCCCCTGCCCTTGGGGGTGGAGCTGGGTTGCTTTTTTCCTATTGGCTTCTCCGGCTTAGTAGTCCTGTGCCGATTGCCACGACATGTTTCCCGACGGACCTGGAGGATCTTTCGGGGTGCTGGGGAGGTCAATGGGGCTTTCTGTAGTTTTTGTTTGCTCCTGGGGTGGTTTTTGGAAATCCCTGGGGGTTTGGAGTTTTTGTTTCCTCCTGTTTCCCCCCGGGGTTTGATGGGACGGTCCTCTGGGGGGGAGGTTGACTGTGGGGCCGACCGGCCGTGTTGGGCTGGGGTTCCTGGGTTGTGGGGGTGTCTCCTGTGGTTTGATGGGACGGTCCTCTGGGGGACGTTAAGGCTCCCGTGTATGCCTGGGGATTCCAGGATGGCTCCTGCCATGGTCGTTGCTCCTGGGGTTGACGATGAGGTCCCCTGGGGGAAGTCGGCTCCACATGTTAGGGGAGGGCATTGTTTGTTTTTTCCTTTGACCTGTGTTCTAGTGTGTTGGGGGGTTTTTGGGTTTGTGTGTTTTTTGTTCCTCCCCAGGGTTTGATGGGACGGTCCTCTGGGGGGGTGTTGGGTTGGGTATTGTGTTTTTCTTTTGTGTTTACCCCGGTGTGCTTCCCTGGGGTATGTTTGTGGTACTCTCTGGGGGGGATGCTGGGGGCCTTTTTTTTGTGTTTTGTT
The DNA here is from genome assembly GCF_902500255.1 of Thalassophryne amazonica. Lineage (NCBI taxonomy): Eukaryota > Metazoa > Chordata > Actinopteri > Batrachoidiformes > Batrachoididae > Thalassophryne > Thalassophryne amazonica. The sequence continues at coordinate 16,953,291 of NC_047116.1, forward strand.
TTTGTGTTTGGGGTTGTTTCGGGATGTTTTTTTTTTGTTTGTTTTGATGCCGGCCAGCCTTTCTACCGCATCTCCCGGCTCTGCTGCCTGCTGTGATCTCTGCCCTCCTCCTGCTTTGGCCTCTGATGTGTGGGGTTGTTTTTGGGTCTGGTTTGTGCGGTCGCCGGGAGGCTTCCCGTTGACGGGAGGGGTACTGTTGTGTGTTGGGGGGGGTTTGGCTGGACAAGGTTGGGTTGTTTTGTGTTTATTTTCCTTCCCAAGTGATTTGGGGCTGTTCTCTGTGGAAAATGTGCTGCAGAAGAGTCTCTCTCCTCTGTTACGATGATTGGCTGCACCTGTTGCATTCTCGTGCGGCTCTCTATCAGGACAATCCACGACACCTGTGATGTTCACGTGCAGATCTGAGGACTTCCAGCTGGTACCAATGTAGTGATGAAGAACTACATTTAAACCAGCAGTGAGTTGGATAAGATTGCCGGAGAATACGACCTTATGACGACCATGTGGGGATGCTGAGGGCCGTTTCAGAGTGTGACATCGCGCCTGTGAAGGAGGACGAGGGTGAGAGGCAAACGTTGTCAGCACACGACAGAGGTGAATATTCTGAAAAGTTTATCCGTGAATGTAAATTGGCGTTTATACGCAGTTATAAGTAATTATTGGTGGAAATTGTGTGGCGTGCTCCTCACGGCAGTGGCGTGCGGATTAATGATCCTCCACTAGCTGTGAGCAGCAGCCTCTCTGAACTAAGTTTGAAACCAGACCTAAACGTGTAGCTGATAAGTTTGCCTCTAAACAATATTTCGTAGTAATAAGTGTTGAATAATCTCATCTCTGTTCCTCCTTCGCAGAGTACAGTCTGGGAAAGTCACTTGGGGGGGGGGGGGGGTGTTGGCGGAACTCCTGAGTCCTGAACGTTCGGACTCCGACTGTTGAGACGCTGAGAGAGCGCGCCGCCTTTTCACCTCACCAGAACTTTGATTATTTAGTATTTCATGTATAGCACAAAGGGAGAAAAATAAATGTGTTTTCTTTTTGGAACTGCTTCTGATTATTTCATGCTGGGTTCAGTCAGATACTGGACCGCTCCTCAATCCGCGTCTTATCCATAACAGATAAACTGCTAAAAAATTAATCTTTATTACAGATAACCAATAACCACTAACTTTTATTCGGATGCGGCCACATCAGATTACACTTTCGGCTTTTGATAAACCAGTTTCACTTTCACTTTTCGCTGCTGGGTAAATTCAAGGATCACAAACACATAAGAGCGCACGAAAAATGAATGAATAAAAAACAGAACCCCAAACACTGTCATTATCTTTCAAAAGCAGTAAAACACAGTATGAAAAGTCACAGTTTATCTCAGTATTAGATACCCCGTCATTTACAAACTAAAAAGCTGCTGCTTTTTTCACACGCTTTGAACCCTGCGGCTTAAACAACCGAAATACGTCCATTAATGCATTGACTGGCAGAGTAAAATACACGTAGTAAATAAAATTCTTACCTGTTAGTTTCAGTGGGATTCATCTGAATAAATAATCCACAATCCTCTTTTTTTTAAATCCAAAACAGCATCTAAACATGTCCTCCCAAGTCTCCCACTGAGTCTTGGTGATTAAAGAAATAAAATAAAATAATGTTAAAATTAGTACATTTTGTTCTTGTGTCAAGCGGACAACTCACTGTAACATCCAAAGTGAACCTGAACTACACTACCCACAATGCTCCCTGCGTTGACCGGCCAATCACGTTTTGCACTTCAAATCAAATCAAATCAATTTTATTTATATAGCGCCAAATCACAACAAACAGTTGCCCCAAGGCGCTTTATATTGTAAGGCAAGGCCATACAATAATTACGGAAAAACCCCAACGGTCAAAACGACCCCCTGTGAGCAAGCACTTGGCAACAGTGGGAAGGAAAAACTCCCTTTTAACAGGTAGAAACCTCCAGCAGAACCAGGCTCAGGGAGGGGCAGTCTTCTGCTGGGACTGGCTGCGGCTGAGGGAGAGAACCAGGAAAAAGACATGCTGTGGAGGGGAGCAGAGATCAATCACTAATGATTAAATGCAGAGTGGTGCATACAGAGCAAAAAGAGAAAGAAACACTCAGTGCATCATGGGAACCCCCCAGCAGTCTAAGTCTATAGCAGCATAACTAAGGGATGGTTCAGGGTCACCTGATCCAGCCCTAACTATAAGCTTTAGCAAAAAGGAAAGTTTTAAGCCTAATCTTAAAAGTAGAGAGGGTGTCTGTCTCCCTGATCTGAATTGGGAGCTGGTTCCACAGGAGAGGAGCCTGAAAGCTGAAGGCTCTGCCTCCCATTCTACTCTTACAAACCCTAGAAACTACAAGTAAGCCTGCAGTCTGAGAGCGAAGCGCTCTATTGGGGTGATATGGTACTATGAGGTCCCTAAGATAAGATGGGACCTGATTATTCAAAACCTTATAAGTAAGAAGAAGAATTTTAAATTCTATTCTAGAATTAACAGGAAGCCAATGAAGAGAGGCCAATATGGATGAGATATGCTCTCTCCTTCTAGTCCCTGTTAGCACTCTAGCTGCAGCATTTTGAATTAACTGAAGGCTTTTCAGGGAACTTTTAGGACAACCTGATAATAATGAATTACAATAGTCCAGCCTAGAGGAAATAAATACACAAATTAGTTTTTCAGCATCACTCTGAGACAAGACCTTTCTAATTTTAGAGATATTGCGCAAATGTAAAAAAGCAGTCCTACATATTTGTTTAATATGCGCATTGAATGACATATCCTGATCAAAAATGACTCCAAGATTTCTCACAGTATTACTAGAGGTCAGGGTAATGCCATCCAGAGTAAGGATCTGGTTAGACACCATGTTTCTAAGATTTGTGGGGCCAAGTACAATAACTTCAGTTTTATCTGAGTTTAAAAGCAGGAAATTAGAGGTCATCCATGTCTTTATGTCTGTAAGACAATCCTGCAGTTTAGCTAATTGGTGTGTGTCCTCTGGCTTCATGGATAGATAAAGCTGGGTATCATCTGTGTAACAATGAAAATTTAAGCACTGCTGTCTAATAATACTGCCTAAGGGAAACATGTATAAAGTGAATAAAATTGGTCCTAGCACAGAACCTTGTGGAACTCCATAATTAACCTTAGTCTGTGAAGAAGATTCCCCATTTACATGAACAAATTGTAATCTATTAGACAAATATGATTCAAACCACCGCAGCGCAGTGCCTTTAATACCTATGGCATGCTCTAATCTCTGTAATAAAATTTTATGGTCAACAGTATCAAAAGCAGCACTGAGGTCTAACAGAACACGCACAGAGATGAGTCCACTGTCTGAGGCCATAAGAAGATCATTTGTAACCTTCACTAATGCTGTTTCTGTACTATGATGAATTCTAAAACCTGACTGAAACTCTTCAAATAGACCATTCCTCTGCAGATGATCAGTTAGCTGTTTCACAACTACCCTTTCAAGACTTTTTGAGAGAGAGAGAAAGGAAGCACTTAATGACGTCACAGCAACAGGCAGCCAGTCTGCTACAAACACACAACAGACGGACTAAAATGTTTGATTTTAGGGTATGCAAACATTTTTGACCATAAAACTTTGCTCACTTTACCAGCAAAAAAAAAAAAATGTTATCGGACTGAAAGTTATCGGAACTAAATTTATCGAAGATAATTGGTCCGATGATGGTTTTAAAACTTATCCGAAAAGCTAATTTGCAAGCAAAAAATATTAGCTTCAATAATTATTTGTTAGCGGATTAGCTGAAGTGTGCCCACCACTGCCTCCCAGTGAGAAATTCATTACTATTACATAATCGACACAGCAGAAGTATGGGGTTAAAATTGTCTCATTAATATTTGTAAATGCACACAGGGTGATCTACAAATAACCACTGATTTGCAAATGTGTTCAGATATCCACAAATGCAAATTTCATATTTGTAAATTGTAAATTGGTCTTTGCAAATAATGTTGTATTTGCAAATATAGAACTTAATTTGTAAAAAAAAAAATTACATTTGTAAAACTGGAAATTGTATTTGTGAATTGAGTTTCAGCATTTGTGGATCACCAATTACATGCATTCATCGCTTTCCTCTGCGACGTCATTTTGAGACATTCTTTTCGCGAAATCCACACAGATTCACAAACAAATGCCGACTGATTCACAAATACACACTCACGTACACTGGATATCCACTAGATGGCAGTGTGGTTCCATTCATTGATGTGGCAAGCTGAAACTATATGCTCCCGGGTGACTCTTTAATCATGATCATTACTGAGTTTTTAAAATGCTTATCCCAAAGCGTTCTTTTTTTTTACGTCCGCAGACACTGATCTGTGTAGATAAAAATCAGTTTCCTTGGATCCGCGGAGTTTCGAGAATAAATGCCACTCAAAGCCTGGCTGTTGCGACAGTTGTCGTAAAGCGGGACTGGCTGGTTGCTGCGGTGACACTGTGTGGTTTCTGTGCGAAGCTTAGCTAAATGTGGCATGTGTACATCGCAAACTTTTAGAACTTTCAAGTTTTTAAAAGAAGAATTTTGCAGCATGTCTGTGTCACGGAGCACACACAGGCGCAATGCTTTTTAATACCCTTATTTGAACCACTGCGTTAAAGAGTACAACACTAACACCCCCGCCCCCCTCCACATGATGAAATCTGCGGACACATCATAATTTAAAAAAAATTATTGACCTTGCAGACAATATCACCACATAGATACCCATCCATCAGACGCCCCCATTACGGTAATGTGAAATGATTTATTCTGAAATGTCGGTCTTCTCTCATCCGGGAGCATATAGTTTCAGCTTGCCACATTAATGAATGGAACCACACTGCCATCTAGTGGATATCCAGTGTGCGTGAGTGTGTATTTGTGAATCAGTCGGCATTTGTTTGTGGATCTGTGTGGATTTCGCGAAAAGAATGTCTCAAAATTACGTCGCAGAGGAAAGCGATGAATGCGTGTAATTGGTGATCCACAAATGCTGAAACTCAATTCACAAATACAATTTCCAGTTTTACAAATGTAATTTTTTTTTTTTTTTACAAATTACGTTTTATATTTGCAAATACATTATTTGCAAAGACCAATTTACAAGTTACAAATATGAAATTTGCATTTGTAGATATCTGAACACATTTGCAAATCAATTATTTGTAGATCACCCTGCGTGCATTTACAAATATTGAGACAATTTTAACCCCATACAGAAGTGCTATTGTCTCACAACAAGAAGGTCCCTGGTCGAAAGCCACCCATACTCCAATCACCATGCATCAGGAAAGGCATCTGGTCTAAAACCTGTTCCAAATCAACATGCAGATCCATGTAGGATCTGCTATGACACAAACAGGAGCAGATAAAAGAAAGACTATACTAATCCCAGAAACATGTCCAGTACGTAGAGTTTGAACATACTAAGAGACCACGCATCAACAAGTCTAACTGACCCCGACTCAACCCAATGCTAAATGCTACACCACAGAAGCAATATGCACTAAACCTGTGAACCTACAACATGTGATCAGAGCTAGTTTAAGCAACTTCTTTATAACCGGGACCATTCAAGCTGTATGGAAAACCATTACCACGGCTTGTGGTCACATCTGCCAAGTCTCGAGTATTTCCGTCATGTAGAAAAGCGGCACACACTACGTCAGTGGAGTTGAGCAGAAGTCAGAGCTTCATAGAGATCAGAGAGTAACAAAACACCAGAAAGCTACACATTGAAATGAGAGTGCATGGATGATTTAAAGTGACGAAGAATGTAAGTGGATGAAAAACGGTCAAACTGAAAGGTTAAACGGTACGACAGCAACTAAGAGAGCATGAAAGACAGAGAGAGAGCGGACAGAGAGGGAGACCGGCTTACCATCTGTGTGTTGGTGGTCATAAGCTGAGGAAAAAGAAGAGGAGCAACGTAAAGAGAGAGGAAGCAGAGAGAAGGAAGGGGGAAAGAGAGAAAAGAATCAGGACAAAGGGAAAAATGAATTTTAGGATGTTTCAACTTAAAAAACAAGACCAAAGGTAATCAAAAACTGTTGACATGATACAAATTAACTGTACAGAGAAAGATGCTATTGTGTTGTAGGTATGGATGGAAATCCAATGCTGCTGACCTACAGGAAAGCTTCTGAGATGGAAACCTTGCAGTTACACATCCACCATATCTGACCCCATGGATGGATCCCAAAGCACCAACTGATCCTTTTCCCATTTTACCACCAATGATGTGTTGGCACAGAAGCTTACTTGGCCATTGCTGGTGAAGGTGGTGTTGTCAAAGAGAAAATAGGCACCAAAGAAGAAGACAACGGCATCAAATACACCCAGGCACGTCCAATACAGGAAGACAGGCCAGCGGAGGAGAGAGTTCTTCGCTATGTCCCTGAGGGAGACAGGCAGGAAGAAAATGCACTTGTTTAGTTTGTTCATTTGTCTTTGTAATTTGTTAAAAAAGGTCACAAACTAGCACAGTTGAAATAGCAGCTATGGACAGAGGAAGCAGCTGTTGTTAAAAGTGCCGCTGTGCAAGACAATGAACCCCAACGTGCTTCAACTTGGGGCAGAAAAATAAAAAGCGGGACACTAAATAAGACTGAATTTCAAGTGTAGTCTATTTTTCCTGTAAGCAAAAGCTTTTCCCTGTGAGCTTTGACCTTGAGAAAAGATAGCCAATATAGGAGTACGACCTTGAGCTTCAACAGCTTAATCTTTTCCCAAATAAGCCGACAAGTGCAATTAATTAGTTTTTTCTTTTGAAAAAGAAAAAGCAGCAGCATCAATGGAACATAAAGACACTGGTTAAACTGGTTAAAAGCTGCAAAAATAATCAACAGCGTGACCTTGAGCTACAACAGTGCCCTAATTTTTCAAAAATCCTTCAACGTGAGCATGCTGAAAAGTATAGCTTGTGCTGTTTTTCAGCACTGACACTGACAGAACAATAGACACAGCAGAGTACTACTACAACAACAACAACCTTGAGTGGATAAAAACCTGCATTAATAATGATCAACAACATACAAATGCCCCCCCAGTGGACAGACACTTTTTGACCCCTCCCCACCTGTACAAGGAGGGGTCCCTTTTGAGTGTCTCCACGGTGACGTGCTGTTCAACCAGACTGTAGAGGAGGATGGGGAGCGAAGTGAAGCTGATGTTGTACAACGTTAAATAGGCCGTGTCGTACAGAGGCTGGCAAACACAAAAACAAAGTAAAAAGGTCATGCTGACATATCAGTTTTTGATCAACATCAACTCCAAAGAGGTCAAAACCAGCCAACACTTTATCTCCCATTGTTACAATAACAAAAGCACCAGAAAAACACGCACAAAAAACCTGCTTCATCAATTAAGAATACAAGGAGTGCAAATTTTTGGGGGATAGTCTGTGGTCCTACCTGACACATGTATGCACATCATTTAAGCCCCTTTCACACCGGGGGTGCTCTCGGTTGCTCCCAGTTGCGCCGTGCGTCATTATGACGACGCCGCGTGGAAGCAACTCAGTGCCGAGATGATGCAGCTCGGTGCCACAACAGCACGAGGGGCGCAAAGGAGGAAGCAACTCGGGCGCCGAAAAATTAAACCTGTTTAATTTTTTTGGCGTCCTGTGCTCGACGCAGAAAGGAAGTGGTTCCAGCGCAAGTCGGGGCAAGGAGGCGTAACTCGGGGCAAAGAAGTGTTACCCGGCGTGACTCGGAAGCCAATTTATGATTCCTGCTGTGTTCCATTGTTCCCACAGTATAAATCATGCAGGATTGTTTTTATACCGTGTACTTAATGCAGTAAAAACTACACGCTGAAAAAAAAAGACCACAGGAAAAAAAATGCAGACTGATTGCCAGAAATATCCAGTAAAACATCCGGACATCTCTAGTCCACTCATGGACATTCGTTCACGCGCGCACATGTGAACAATTAAAACAAAAAACAGTCTGGCTGCAGGCATTAGTTCCTTGTTCTCTGCTCAAACTCTAACATCACAGTTGAAAAAAGGACAAAAAAGGACATAAGTCCTGAGACAGGACATGTCAATATCAAGTAGAACTCCAGACATCTCCACATTTGCTTGACAGTTCATGCGTGTGCATCTCGCGGTCAAAGGAGGAAAGAAAAGAAAAAAAATGTCTGCAGGCAGTTAGTTCCTTTCTCTCCTCAGACTCTCTCATCACAGTTAAAAAAGGACATAAGTCCAGGACATGTCAACATCAAGTAGAACTCCAGACATCTCCACAATTGCTCAAGGATGGTTCGTGCGCATCTCACGGTCAAGGGAGGAAAGATAAACTATAACAGAACTCAGAGCACAGCCCTGCAGCTCAGCACAACAACAAGTAGAAGAGAAGTCAGACTGCACAGTCTGTCTGCAGCCAAACTGTGCACTCTGACTTCTCTGTGCAGAGAACCTGCAGGCTGCGTTCTCACCTCTTCTCTGCCCCCTGCTGCGCGCACCTGACGCAGAAATTCCTGCTTCGTCATGACACCACAGGAAGCAACTGGGAACAGCCCCGGTGTGAAAGGGGCTTAAGGAGAGGGTAACTCAACTTTTCTCGACTAATATGACCCCAATGAACAACTTGGGATATGTGCCAAAATCTCTATCAGGGACGACCATCCCAAAATATGGTGGAAAATACGGTGGGTAATTACAACAAGAAGCGGTCAAATTTTAAGCGAAGATCTGGCCGCGTGTTAAAACGTCAATCACTTTTTTATGTATGTGAGTCAGGGTTTTTTTTTTTTATAATTTTGTCAGTTAAAAACACTTCCTAATATTTTGATGCCACTCAGTTGGACCCAAAGGTGGGACAAAGTCACCATCAAGTCACTCTCAAGTCATGAATCAGCAAGCCCCAAGTCAAGTCTCAAGTCATAATGACCATCAACTGTTTGCAAGCTGACTTGAGATTTGACTTGGGACTTGCAGATTGATGACTTGAGAATGACTGGACAGTGACTTCGTCCCACCTCTGGTTGGACCTATAGTAAAACTGTATTTTTACAATTTACTTATTTATTTTTAAAAACTCAGCACATTGCATTGTGAGAATATGTAATCGTAGTGTGCGCAGTCCACTGTGCATTTGCAGAACATAATTCGAATTCAGCAGGAAGTACTTACCTGCTGGGAGAACCCACAGAAAAACTGATACAGGAACTGAGGGAAGATGAAGCATACATTCTGCAAAGATTAAAGAGGAGGAAGGAAAAACAAACAAATGGACAAAGTGAAAAGCTTGCGACGAGTACATGTTACGAGATTTGACGAATGTAAAGATGCTACTATCTACACATTTCTGTTCATGTGGAGATTGTGTGCTATAAACCCACTGAGTGGGCTGCAAAGCGGTGGCCTGCCAAAAAGGAAAAATGACTCAGTTTGGTACGGCACTGCTAGCTGTGGAAGCCGCCCACACCGATCACTGTCGCCGCAATTCCCGAAGAGAATGTTGCGCTGAGGATTCATGAATCCAGTAATCTGTCAGGGAAGCTCTAAAATCTGGTCTTTTGGAACTCGGTGCTTCACAGGGAATCACGATAAAGTGATTAAAATGTGTGAGCCAGTGGAATTCACAAGGCAGCCATATAGTACCTTGTAGAAAAAGTACTGAACAAGCTCAGCAATACGGATGTAGTAGTAATGGCCGTGAACAAGGAGTATCTTCTTCAGATGTTTGAATTTCGGGATGGCATAGTCACTGTTTCTTGCTGCCTGTTGGCCTTCTTTACCCATGATGCCTAAGGAAACAAAAGAAGTGTGTTAATGTAGTCTAATTAGCAACAAACAGACCTTAAAGGTGCCCAATCCATTTCTACCTATAAGTACACATGAAATATGATATCTGCAAAGATTATGTTTTGAAAAATCGTACTCCTGGGCACAAGTGGGAAAAATGTTGCACCGGGACAAAATCAATGGTGCCAAAGACAACATAAACATAATGCAGCTGTCATCTGGTGGCAGCAGTAATCTGGCTAGGGTCTGTATTTTGTAATTGTTTTATGCTTGCAAGACTGATTAAAAGTACAATAAAACCAATTTATGGCTGTGTGTACACTGGAGGAGCGCAACTAATAAATGGTAAATGGACTACATATATATATATATATAGCGCTTTTCCATCTGGATCAGATGGTCAAAGTGCTTTACAGTTATGCCTCACATTCACCCATTCACACAAATACACTCACACACCGATGTCAGGGTGCTGCCATGCAAGGCACTCACTACGCACCAGGAGAAACTCAGGGATTAAGGACATTGCTCAAGGGCCCTTAGTGATTTTCCGGTTAAGCTGGGGTTTGAACCGAGAGTCCTCCGGTCTGAAGCCCAACGCTTAACCACTAGACCATCACCTCCCATAAATGAAAAGCCTACATGGCCAGATTTTAATATTTACGCTCCTCTAAGTACTACTCTACTTTTATCTCTCTTAAATCTGTTTTCCAGCCACATGTTTTTGTGCCTATGCAACACTGATCTTGTTATGGTAAACAGACGTGGATTGTGTGTACTAGCACACAGAACTACACCAGTATGTGAAATAATTGAACAATAGTTACTAAGACTGTAACTCAGGGTGGTCTCGCTGTGAAATTTTTGTATTAAGCCAAAGTAAAGTGATAACAGAAGACACCACATATAGTGGTAAGTACTTTTAATTGTTATCACTCTGTACCAGTATGTATACTTTTTTAAAGCATTAACCACTACATAAGCTTCCTCTTTGCTCACCTATGCCCACGTGCGCCTCTAGGATCATGCTAACATCATTGGCTCCATCACCGATGGCCAGAGTTATAGGGTGCTCCTTAGAAGCTTTGATGAGTTTCACAATCTGTAGATCCAAAAAGCTCAATTCAGTCTAGGGTCTGAACAACCACTCGCCATTTAAGGATGTATACAAAGAAGTTAAAGTATTTATTTTACCTGCGCTTTCTGCAAAGGTGCCATGCGACAGCAGAGCACTGCGCTACAGTTGCGACAGATTTCTAGAAAAATCTCTCTGTAGTTGCCATGGGCAGCACCTTCTTGGTTGGGCTTTAAGACTGCAGCCAGCGTGGCCCCGTCGATGATCAGACCGAAGTCAAGGCAGTCTACGGACAACCTGGAACAAAACACACGCCGATGTACAAACTACCTCATGCATTTGTGATATTAAAGAAGAAGAAGCATTTACGGTGTTGATGTGCAGGTGTCTCATACCCAGAAACAGAGCGCTGTCTGAGAACTGTCCTGTTTAATTCAAACAGAACATCATGCAGGCTCTGCTCTTCTGTGCGTTTTTTGGTGAGCTCCAGAATCTGGGTGCTGCGACGGAACAGTTTGCTAGCATAACAGGTGGCCGCTGCGGTCTCCATCTTGTCCCCCGTCAGCACCCATACTTTCATCCCGGCCTTGTGGAGAGACTCAATGGTGTCTGCAGCTTTCTCCTGTAGCCTGCATGTCAAGATGTCAAAAACTGTGTGATTCTGCAACCGGAAAGGCTAAAGCAAGGATCAGTCTTAAAAACATCCAAATACCAGCTGGTCAGTTGGTAACCTGCCCTGATCCAGCCCGTCCTTATGCAGTAATATATTTAATGCAAAATGAAAACATGCTTTTAGTTTGAAATAACCACTGCACATCAGTCTCACCATTTCGGTCCATACACACATCTTTCTTAAACACTCAGACTGTGGTATCGGACCAGCACCGCCGCTGACATGAACAGAATTGTCACTGACTCTTTACAATAGCGTCAAATATCAAGTTGTTGTGGATTTGACCATGTTTTCCCTTGCTGAGTATTTCATTGTAAATATCTGACATAGTATGGCTTGCTGTATGATTAATTGTACAAATGGGCCATCTAAGAAGTCTGTGCTCCAGTATATCCAGTGAGTGAACTTTTGTTTTATTTAATTTGTATATCAGCACCACTTGCAGTAATTAGCACGTATCTGTAGCTTGGTGGCATAAGGTCCACTGATGGCACAACTTAGTGAGGCAATAATATACCGGTCAAGGTTTGTTATGCCCGCACCAAGCTACCTATTATGAAACCCAAGGACTAGTCCACAAAAATATGCATTAAACACCCAAACAAAAGTTAGCTGGTTAGCCTTTGCTTGTTATGTCTTGATAACTCTGAGATACCAAAGGTCTTCCCTATATTTTCACATATTTAAGCATTTTAGGGTTGGCTGGGAGATCAGTAAAGACATGCCAAGATGGTGACATCTGAAACTGACATCCATTTGAACTTCAGACTTGCTCTTTGGAAGACCTTCTATTTTATTGTACATTTATTTGCACATTTCTACTGTGAATTATTTAGTATTAAGTGCATATTTACACATGTTCGTAAAGAGAGAGTACCGTTCAAACCAGTTAAATTCCTTGTATTCTTGTAGATACTTGGTGAATAAAGGCTATAATGCCGCGTTCACACCGGGCGCGATCAGACGCTACAAATTTGCGTGGGTCGCCAGGCGACAGACGCGCCTCCTTCGCCTGGTGTGTCGCTCTGCTTGGGTGGACTTTTGCTGCGAAAATTCGCCCTGCTGCGTCATCAAATAGGAGCAGCTTCCATTCCGCTCGCCGGCTCCGGTTGTCAGTCACGCTAACATGACGGACCTTGATCACACGGAGCGAGTTGCTGTGGAAAGCTCCCAATACAAAGAGTATCATTATTTGCTCCAGGAGCTGTGTCTGGGTGACGGCCACTTTCAGCGGTCGTTCCACCTCTGCGGGAGCCAGTTTGAGGACCAACTGTCCCGTTCGCGCACGCACATGTAAATAATAAAAAAAAAAAAAAAAAAAAGAAAGAAACTCCACTGCTTCTTGCAGTTGGCTCTTCCCCCAAAAAACTCTGTCATAATTGTGTTTAGAAACCAGTCACCATTTGCTTTACAGCTGTGTAGTTAATAAGTAAAATAATCTCCAGGACGATTCGCGCGTGCACGCGCACATAAAAGAAAAAGAAAAGGAAAAAGCTCCGCTCCCCACTGCTGTGGTGCTGCTGTTCGCTCCAAAAACTCTGTCATGATTGTGAAATAAAGGACAAAAGAGACATAAGTCCTGCTCACAGGCTGCTCCCAGATACAGGACATGTTCACATCTTCAGTCAAACTCCAGACATCTCCACGTCACCACATATTCAGTCCCTCATTGGTCATCGCAGCGCGACGAGACGAAAAAGTTCAGATTTTTGAACTTGGGGAGGAGGGCAGCGCGACGTGAGACGACGCAATATCGTGCCACAAATGCGCAAAACGTTCAAAATCGCTTCACTCGCCTCCATCGCGTTGCACTACATTACATGGCAACCTGTGGCTGCAGTCGCTCATGTCGCGCCCGGTGTGAACGCGGCATAAAGGCTATTCTGATTCTGACCTTTGGATGATGTCACATATGATATACACACACACACACACACACACATATATAGAGTCTATGCTTTTCAGGATCCTTTGAGCCATGTAGAGTAGAAGGTTCTTTGATCAGGACCTCGTTCGGCTGACCCCCACTCCGAGTTTAACGCGCACATGTGTTGGGTTCTTTGGCGTCACAATCACACTGGGTGTTAAATCTTACAACAACCATCACGGAAACTTGATCAGATTTCTGCTCTTGCTGGTTTTGTAGGCTGCTGTGTGCTCAAACAGCAACTTTTTCCTTCGTTTTTGATGACGGCGATGAAAAATATGACGTCACAAAATAACGTTTTCATGGTATAAGCAGTAGAGGAAACCTTTTTTCATTTTCCCCTCAGAGTCCTGGCGAGCACAGAGGGTTAAGTCACTTTTGAAAGATTAGAAAGAATCTTTTTCATCCTCACGAGTCATGATGATACTTTGCTCACAGCTTAATGGCTCATTAATCCTCCCTTCTGTTGCCGTGCTGCTGCACATCCTAAAATGATAACTGACCTGTCCTCCACGGCCGTTGCTCCTAAAAGCACAAAATCCCTCTCGATGATGTCATAGGCCTGTGCCAGCCTTTGCTCCCTGTCCTGCAGGGCCAGCTTGGCTTCAGTCAGGTGATGACATGCCTCCTCATATTCTGGCTGTGACAGACTTCGATAGGCAACGCACAGAGTCCGCAAACCCTCCTAGACAAACAACACGAAGAAATAAAGGGGAGTGACTTTGTGACCTCATATGCAGCTGTTTGCAAGCTTTGTGACCTCACAAAATGGAATGTGACTGTGCTAATATCTAGTCAATATGGGCTTTCAAAACATAGCGACAAATCAGTATTCGTGCATTTTCCATGTGGTTATTTTTTTTTTTGCAGTGCTGAAGACACACACACACACACACACACACACACACACACACACACACACACACACACACACACACACACACACACACACACACACACACACACACACACACACTATAATAGGTTATACATTACTGAATGAAGAGAAATAACAGTAAAAACTATCCGTAACTGCAGTTAATGTTCACAAATGAGGTGACGCTAACCATCGTGGGTTCCAGCTGCAGTTAGCATGACTGCAAACGAGTGCTGTTTTCTTATATGTGGCCCATCAACAGTTAAATATTCTGCGTCCATGTAACACCATCTGCCGTCGGTAGAGTTAAATCTTGCACTTTCTGTAAAACGTTTATCATTGGTGAATCAACACTGGCTAATTTTAAATTATTTTACAATCTGTACACTTACAACGGCGTTCTGCTCCACATGAGCTTTCACCTGTTCCACCTTTCCAGAAACCACTCGTGGGAAAATGGACGAGTCTGCCCCCTTGCAAAATAACAGGTATTCTCCTGAGGTGACACAAACACCTTTTAAATCCACAAAATATTACACACAAGCTGTAACAACACAGTGAGCGTGAATATGATTTACCTGAGCTTGACCTCACTATGACGCTCATTCTTCTTCTGACAGAGTCAAAGTTTAGCACATGGAGCAGCTCAAACCTGAAGGTCAGACGATGGTAGAAAAAGTTAAACCCATCCTTATTGTCACAGTGATAGCTGATCTTACAGACCCCCACCCCTCCCCACATACACACAGTTCTGCATACAAACCCCAGACTAATACATAATGTGAAATACAGATTCATTGTCTTGGTGACTTGTTTTTTAAAGTAATAACTGCACAAACCTTGATGCAGAATTGCAGTGAAATCAAAGCAATTGTTAGTTCACATGAATGAAGTATGTTAAAAGCCTCTGCCGTCAGGCGGAAGCAGAGTGGTGCAGATTTGACATTGGGGTCCAAGCACGGAAAGAATCACTGTGATATATCAGGAGTTGAGGACAAAGTGTGCACACCATGCCTTCCCTGTGCAGTCCTAAGCTGAGCATGTGGGAGACCGAGGTGGCTGAGAGTTTGAACTGCAGATAGTTTTCATTTAAAATGTAAAAAAAAAAAAAAAATACCAAGATGTTTTCAAAACAAATTTTACAAATTCAACTACAGCATAATTGCACACAAATCTATATCTCAATTTCTGACCTTATTCCACATGTAATTTTTCATACCTCAAAACGGTACTTTTCAATGACATCCAATGAAGTGGATAAATCTGAAAACGTCAGTTGCCCATCATAATTTGGACACTGAAAACAACAATGTAGTAGCACTGAGTAAAGAGGAAGAAAAAACAGCATGAAGGATGGTGCGTGCACTTATCTGTGATGACTGATTGTTGAGAGTTTCACATTGCAATACACAGTGTACAGCAGTTTTTTGCATTTGTGACCATCTGCTATTGAAACACCTGCTGTCATCACAAAATGATGACAATGACCCACAACATTATTGTTTTCTTGTTTGCTGGACAGTAAAGACATTTATATGAGGTGTTTTAATGTTAAGCGTTAAATAAAGATGAGCCACCTGAAATGGACCCCCTGTCTAGTTCTGGAAATGAGTCCTGGAAAGGGTCAAGAGCTACTGCCAAATTACTCCTGTACAGTAGAGGGAAGGTATTTGAGCGATGTAGTGACATATGAATAGTCCTTGATTTGACGCAGTTCAGTAGCTACTGAGCATCATACAAGAAGGTTGCGAGGTCAACTTATATCCAAAAGATTTTGGGTTTGTGATAATTTAGTGTTGAGTAATGGTTCAGCAAAGGCCCATTTTTGCACACTGACCCACTTCTGATTCAGCTGACAGTGCATTACAGAGCACAAACCAACCATGAAGTCAAAGAAATTGCCTGTAGACCTGCGAGACAGGATTTTCTCGAGACACAAATCTGGTGAAGGTTAGAGAAACATTTCTGCTGCTTTGAAGGTCCCAATGAGCACAGTGGCCTCTATCATCCATAAATGGAACAGGTTTGGATCCACCAGGACTCTTCCTGGAGCTGGCCACCCGTCTAAACTGAGCGAATGGGAGAGAAGGGTCTTAGTGAGGGAGGTGACCAAGAAGAGCTCCAACATTCCTCTGTGGAGAGAGGAGAACCTTACAGAAGGACAACCATCTCTGTAGCAATCCACCAATCAGGCCTGTATGGCAGAGTGGCCAGACGGAAGTCAGTCCTTAGTAAAAGGCACATGGCAGCCAGCCTGGAGTTTAGCAGGCGGGCTGCCATGAAGGACTCTCAGACCATGAGAAACAAAATTCTCTGGTCTGATGAGCCAAAGATTGAACTCTTTGGTGTGAATGCCAGGCATCATGTTTGAAGGAAACCAGGCACCATCGCTACAGTGAAGCATGGTGGTGGCAGCATCATGCTGTGCGGATGTTTTTCAGCAGCAGGAACTGGGAGACTAGTCAGGATTGAGGGAAAGAATGCAGCAATGTACAGAGACATTCTGGATGAAAACCTGCTCCAGAGCGCTCTTGACCTCAGACTGGTGCAACGCTTCATCTTTCAGCAGGACAATGACCCTAAACACACAGCTGATTTAAGGCTGAAATCAATGCCAAAGGTGCATCACAAAGTACTGGGCAAAGGGTGTGAATACTTATGTACACGTGATTTCTTAGTTTTGTTTTTTTTTTTACTTTTAATAAATCACACACACAAAAAAAACTTTCGCATGTTGTCATTATGTGGTGTTGTGAGTACAATTTTGAGGGGAAAAATGAATTTACTCCATTTTGGAATAAGGCTGCAATATAACAAAAAGTGTTAAAAAGTAAAGCTCTGTGAATACTTTCCGGACGCACTGTCTGTACACACTGACCCTGTTGTGACCCCAGAAAAGTTGCTCAAGGTCAGCACCATCTGGACTCATGAGATGAACATATACATCTCACATATCTTGCGTTTGCATTGGTTTGGCATTGAGTATTTATGTCACAAAGGCCACGGACAGATGGAAAGACACACAGAACCCACTTCTAGCGCTCCCACACTGTGGAGGAAGGACCTAAAAACAGTAAATGATCCAGCTCATGCCTACAGCAATCGAAAACTGCAGTGCAAATCAAGAGAACTACAACACAGCCTGTCAGAAGAAAAAAAATTTAAGGACATGTAGTGAAACCAAAATTAGTCTCCGAGTATAGAAACATTTGCTTCCCCATTGTCTTTAAAGAGTTCTCTAAAGGTCGCCTGGCTCCTGAAATAGCTCACCACTGACAGGCCGCTGCACAGTGATGGAAAGTGTGGTTCAGTAAACAGCTTCTACACATCAAAGACAACACTTCCCCAAACCACAGCCTGATCTGCAGCCACCTCTTCCCACACTTGAGTGAAACATTTTGATAGTTCAGTTTCAGAAAACAGCTGCGGCTGTGGATTATTGTGGTTACAAGTGTGTAATCATGGTTGAATCGGAAACAAAAGCAATTCACATACGGCTAGCAAATGACAATACTGATCATTTCCTGCCCAAGTTGTAAAAGGTGAAAGCGGGTGCTAAGTGGACCAACCTCTCAATCTCATCATCTTTGTTGAGAATCTCCATGTAGTTGTCCTTGAGTCTCAGATAGGTATAACCCAATCTGCAACCAGGGGGAGACAAAGAATACACAGACATGGTTACAGCAACACTGATTAACAACAGCATCGACAGAAATACATCAGTATGAGGTCTGTTAGAAAAGTATCGGACATTTTTAATTTTTTTCAAAAACCTGATGGATTTGAATCACTTGTGCCTACCTTGAACCTTCGTGCGCATGCGTGAATTTTTTCACGCCTGTCGATTGCGTCATTTGCTTGTAAGCAGCCTTTGTGTGAGGATGGGTGTAGTCTCTCGGCATTTTTTCATTCCAAGGAAAAAGACGGAACGACTGGAGTAGCGCCGCATCAAATTTTGCCAGAAACTGGGCGACAGCCAGGTGGAAACCATTTGGATTATTCAGACGGCTTTCAGTGACGATCCTATGGGCATCACGTAGATTAAGGAGCAGTACAACCGGTTTAAAGACGTCCGCACAACGGTGGAGAGCGAGCCACGCTCTGGTCGGCCATCAACATGCAGAAAATGAACAGATCATTTCCAAAAGTGCCTTTGTGTTGAAGTCTCACAGGACATGTTGTGACATGCCACCTCTTCCACAATTTCTCGGATAGTCACACGACTGAAAAGCCACCGAAAGCCATCTGAATCTTCCGAATGGTGGAAGAGGTGGGCATGTCCCAGCATGTCCTGTGAGGAATTCAACACGAAGGCGCTTTTTGCTCCGCCATCAGCTTCATGCCCAAGCCATCGGCATGAATTTCACGCAACTCTTTTCATGGCCAAATTGGAATGTGCCGAAAAAGTGCTGATGTCCACCTCTTCCGCAATTTCTCGGATAGTCACACGACGGTCCCGCATCACCACAGCATTCACTTTGGAAATGATCTGGTCATTTCAGCATGTTGATGGCAGCCCGGAGCGTGGCTCGCTCTCCACGGCTGTGCGGACGTCTTTAAACCGGTTGTACCGCTCCTTAATCTGTGTGATGCCCATAGGATCATCACCGAAAGCCGTCTGAATAATCCGAATGGTTTCCACCTGGCTGTCACCCAGTTTCTGGCAAAATTTGATGCAGCGCTGCTCCAGTCGTTCCGCCATTTTTCTTGGAATTAAAAAATGCAGAGAAACTACACCCATCCTCACACAAAGGCTGCTTACATGCAAATGACGCAATCGACAGGCGTGAAAAAATTCACGCATGCGCACGAAGGTTCAAGGTTTGCTCATGCAAACACACGTGATTCAAATCCATCAGGTTTTTGCAAAAATAAAAAGGTCCGATACTTTTTCTAACAGACCTCGTATAAATACACACAATGTTTAAAACAATGTCACGAATAAACAAATGTCAACTCAAGTCTGGAACCATGTGTTAAAGCAACATCCACCCCACTGTGGACCTTAGGTTCTGGATGCCAATCACCCAGGCAGACAACCAGTCCATCCCCATTTCTTGAAAGTAACCATCTAGCTGCCACAGTCAGCTGAAATGCGGTTGTCCCGTTTGCCTTCTCTAGCCGTGGGGTCCTCAATACTGAGGCACCTGCCTGCTGGATCAAAATAAACATGCCATATGGCCAAATGTCCTAGTGGATGTTTTCTCACAATACAAGTGATACTCTTTGCAGGGGTGGGTGGCCAAGTGGTTAATGCGCTTGGTTTCAGTGCAGAAGGTTCAAATCCCACCCCTGCCACATTTCTCCATGTAATGTGGAGTTGCGTCAGAAGGGCAGCGGGCGCAAAACCTGTGCCAATTCAACATGCAGATCCACCTTGGATTGCTGTGGCGACCTGAGTTGCAAACAAGGGAGCGGCCGAAGGACTGACTTTACAAGTGATACTTTTATCTTAGTTTCCCCCAATAATCACTCATTTGACACAGAATCATTACAGTGGTACCAACAGAGACCTAGACCCAAAATAAGTCCAGTCATATGCTTAAAGGTAATGGCAAAGTCTCACAAACCTATAAAAAGACAGAAAGCAGCAGGCTCTTAAAGACTTAGACAAACACCTATATTCAATGTGGTTTTTACAGACAGATGATCAAAACATGAACTTCACTGCCGAGATAAGTCACTTACATCGCACACAGATACAATTCTGATGGCGACATCCAAGAAGTTGTGAAAGCCTGGATCTCAGTCTTGATCCAGGATGATCACAAACCCAGATGTTTTGACTCCTAACTGTGCTTCTCAAGTGCTGCAATCAGGGCATCCATTGATTCCACAAAGTTCACAGCATCATCTGCCAAGTTGAGGTTAGTAAACATTTCCTTGATGACAAAGACATCTAAGCTGTTGGGTTCCACGATCCTCCTAAACATCTAGTCCATGCAAACACTGAACCAAGTAGAAGCCAGAATACATCTTCAACCAACGCTAGGTTCTGCTGCTGCTCCACACCACAATTAGAGTACCCATGTATAAGCTGGCTATGATATCCAATGACTTGTTATGAATCCTGCAAATTTTCAGGATGTCCCACAGGGCATCAGGCCAACCGAATCAAACGCTAATATCACAAACACACTTCACATAAAATGTATTGTACAGATTAAACACACTGAACAATGTTCTACTCTGCACTGTGATTTTACCATCAATCTTGAGTTTCAGTTTTAGTTACCTCTTCATTCCCTCCACCAAAGCACTTCATCAGGAGAGGAGGAGATGTAGAAGGATGTGGGTCTGCCCTGATGGATGCCTCTCTTGATGCCATCCACTGTCTCCTCCTCCTTCACCCTGCACAGTGTGGCACAGACAAAGCGCCCGGAAGAACAAGTCCTCGTGTTCCTGGAGGCCGTAACACACCAGCAATTTAGTCAAGTCCACTTATTATGAGAATGAACTTTTCTGCAATACTTATTCTGGCTCCTTTTTATTCCAAGTAGAAAGCTGCAATTGTGGTGTTCAATTATGCTGTATTCACTTAATCTGGAAATTGGAAGTGGAATCTTGGAATAGCCTAGTTTGCAATTCCTGTGCATTCAAGCTAGCTTAAACATGAACGCCTTAAAGAAAGCTGAAACTTCATTCACTGTTTTTTAAAACTTACTTAACTGTTAAGTACAGTAGTAAAAAATACAACATTTGAAAAGAGCTGGCAACTGCACCTGTAGCAGTGACTAATTTGTGTTCCCACCTAGCTAGCAGGGTTAGCCACTGTTAGCCAAATGGCTAATGGCAGCAAATGCACTGACGGGTTTTATGTCTAGTGTCAATATGCAAAGTGTTTGACAGCAAGCAGGAGAAAAAGGTTATTGTAACATTAGAGAAGTGCCATTTTAATGTTGTTCATAATGATGCTACCATGACATCAGATTCAACTGGGGATCATAAAGCTTACCTTGATAGACTGTAAATGTGGTTTAATTTTTTTTTAAACTCCAAGCCATTAACTTGAAAGTGCAGCACAATTTTGTTCACTGCTTAGACATTTTGGATTAATCATTTATAAAAATTGTAATAATTGTGGTAACTTTATTTACAAAAGCAAAAAATTACAAAGTGCTGTAAAATATAAACAAAGGCATTAAAGATAATTAAAAAATTACAACTATTTGGGAAAAAACCCAAAATACCTATCAAAGACATAAAATAATAAATTATTTTAAATAACGTAGTGGTAAAACCAAAAACAGCAACTGTTATAGTATTCAGCTTGTCGGCTGAATAGCTAACAGGGTTAGTGACTGTTAGCCATACGGCTGGCAATACTGAAGTTTTACTCGTCGAAGCATAGTTTCAAGTTCATATAAGTGTCTATAGATGTGAACATTTTTATATCAAATTGTACCTTCATTAGACAAGTGCCACTGTCATGTTGATGCTGCAACTGGCACTTTGGGCCCAACATTACTACCTCAAACTGGGAGTTCAGAAACCATCCCCAACATTCCACCTATTTTTCAAAGTAATTTGCTTTAATTTTTTGTTACTATATAGTCAAAAAGGAGTCAGTAAGTTGTCTAGTTTAATTTCTTCAACTACATTATAGTTAAATTACTTGATGTACTTCCTCTGTCGGGTTATGCGTATTGTAACATTATTGGCATTACTTAATATCATTAATCTACTTCTTAGAAAGGAAGAATTGACCAAAGACAGGCCCACATTTTATTCAGTATATTTGGATCAGTGTGAGGCTGTGTATAATCCAGAATCTGTGACTTTTTCCAAACACCTACCCTCCTGTATCCTCCAGGTGAGGAGTCAATCATGTCTATACTGGAGGCAGCA
Source organism: Thalassophryne amazonica (assembly GCF_902500255.1). Classification (NCBI taxonomy): domain Eukaryota; kingdom Metazoa; phylum Chordata; class Actinopteri; order Batrachoidiformes; family Batrachoididae; genus Thalassophryne; species Thalassophryne amazonica. The sequence goes on from NC_047116.1 coordinate 16,975,468, forward strand.
CTGAGGATTTGTCCATTACAGATGGCGTGAGGAATGTAGACGTTTCCGTCCACACAACATTCAATAAACTCCATGTTGTTCTCAGTCAGAGTGCCTGTTTTATCAGTGAATACGTACTCCACCTGGAGCAAAGGTAAGACAATGGTTACATCAGCGAATGTTGTATATGCTTCTTTCTGAACATGGTGGCACATAAGGCTCAACCACTTCAGTGCTGCAAGGCAATACACAACCATCCAGTATCTTATACGTCAACAGCAAAACCTTAAAATACATTCTTGTATGAACAGGGAGACAGCGAATTGATTCCAACTCCAGAGTATTGCAAGTAGACTCGTACCTGTCCCAGCTCTTCATTTAGGTCAGAGGTATTGACCTGTGCCCCTTCTCCAAGCTGCTCGTCAAACATCTCCTCATCCCATGTGATGAAGTAAGAGCCCAGGAATTTCTGCATCTCCACCGTCACATACATTGACACTGGGATGATGTAATTAAACAAGACCATGAAGGCCAGGAAGTCCGTGAATGCCCGGATCACCTGAAGGAGCAGCAAGAATCAAGAAAAAGTACGCCATTATTAATAGGATTTAGGTGACTAGACTGTCTATTTGAAGAGATGTTTGATTAACTAACCACGTGGCGTTGGTGCTCATTCTCAGTCCTGTGGTTGTACCATGGCTCGTCTCGGTCAGGAGACCACTGCCAAGCGTATTTCAGGACAGTATTGATTACTGCTTTACTGATCAAGATGCCCAGGTACATTACCAGAAAAGCGTTCATCGACCTATAAAGTGAGGGAGGCAAGAGGTCACCAAGGCAGAGAGTGAACTGAACCAAAATAAAAAGCTTCACAGTCAGACAGTGGATTTAGTTTTGTACTTTTCCACAGCAGAGCGCTTTTGGGATTTAGACTGGTAGTTAAGTGCCATCTTGGTCTCCATTCCAGTGTAAACTGCAACAGCTAAAAGGAGATAAAACAACAGATTTTGTTCATCCCATCATCAGCATTTCCTCTTAAAATGATAGAACTTTAAAGAGAAAGTGCAGCGTGAATCTGAGTGACGCTACCGTAAATATATTGTGTATTCTTCAGAGTGGCTCCTCTAAGGAGCAAGTTCTCAGCCCCAAGGGTTCTGCATGAAGAACAGGGAACCTTTGGTCATTAAAAAATGCTACATAAGGCATTTCATTACTCAAGAGTCACACTGTCACAATGATCTTGATGGGTATTGAGGAGGACAAAACCAATCAGCCCACCTTGCCACAGGCTCTTCTTTGTCTTTGTAAATATTAATGCGCCCAACAAATCTGGTGGCAGGAAAAGAAAAAGAAAAAACACATCAAAGCTCACATCAGATTAAGAGACACTCGGTATCCGTATCAGAGTGTGTGGGCACAAAATGTCAGAGAGTGCATCACACTTACTTGTAGAGGTCAGGCTGAGGTTGCTCACATTCAATAGTGGCATGTAGCGAACCCACCTCCTGCTCCGTTCTAAAGGCCATGGTATCTGGTACAGCATAATAGGTCTGAGGGATGAGGGTGGAGGAAAGGGGAGAGATGAAGAAGACAACAAAGGAGAATGTCACGCATGCTCACTAACGAGACCGTCTGTCTCTGCAGCACAGCAGCTCGGCTTCTACAGTGTCTGGGAGGTGAGTCTCTGTGGATCAGCAGATGGCATGCCGGTGTCGCAGACCGAACGGTCCGCCCCTAAAAATCGGTCCGCCTTTTGTATCTGTGCATGCATCATTTCGGACCACAGCAGCACGTCTGAGATGGAGTCTCTTCACCCAAAGCAATCAAATGGATTAATGGGATTATTAACCATCAGATGATAAAGGTAAAACCTCTTAAATCATTCTAAAGTCAGTTTTAAGCAGAAACTCAACAAAATTACGTGCCGCCTTGAAATAACCGACGTAAAGTGAATGCACTGGCTAGCAGCTCATTTAGCCGCAGTGCTCTGATCACTTCTGTTGCCTTTTATGATGAAATAATGCTGAATTTCTGTGGAAATCATTGTTGTTCAAAAGCTTCAGATATCTGTCGCTGAGATAGATGATGACTGGAGTGCAGTTTGAAGCAGAAACGAGGTGATAATCCGTGAACCGCGTCATCGGGGGGGACTGATTTTTAGGGGGACCGCTCGGTCGGCAACAACGGGCCTTGCAAGCAGAGCGCCCGGGGTGTATGTGTGAGCAGAGAGACTGAGAGGTGTGAGTGCTCATCCATACACATGGTCATGTGAGTGACATCAACAAATATCACTGCAGAGGTGGAAATGTGAAACAAGTCATGTGACTGTGTGTCACCTCTGTGGTTATGAACTTATGTCTCTGCATGTCAGCCGATTAGTGAATCTGAACCAGGGAGCCAATCACGCTGCAGTTTGGGAAAACGCATGCAAATAAAGAAAACATCATCAGTTAGACAAAACGTGCAATGCAAATTTGCACAACACGCGCAAATAAAAATGCATTGCAAATAAGACCAGACGATGTTTCCAGTGGACAAAACATTGCAATGAACACGGCAGCGATGTGAGTTCTGAATTTATTGAAGTGGGCTACTCCTATGATGATGATGGAAAAGTGAGCTAAATGCAATTGTTATGTTTCATTTTAACATTGTGATTACATTGTGATTGCATGAGTAACCCAGTGTATTAGTTATTATTAGCCTGCCAATCAAACAATCTGGGTGTTTCTCTGGTTGTGTTTTGAGAATTTTTTTTTTCACGTTTTTCCAGGTTGCAGTGTGATGAGCTCTCTTGGCCACCTTAACAAGTACTCTTCAGACAGGATTAGTTTTATATGGGAAAGTGAAATAATACAGAACGACTGTGCTACTTATGATTGATTCACACTGGATAACAAATCTTGGTATAAATCACAGAGATGGGAGTGGCTACTTCATAAACAAGACTAAGGTACCACTGTCTAAAATTATTGGCGTGCCAACGACCACCATGGCTTTTGTGTTCCAAGTCCAGCTTCCAGCTACTTTTGTGTTATTTCGTCTGTGTGTTTTTGCGATCGTCACGCGACATCACATAATTTGAAGCAAAGAAACGCTCTTTGGAATCTTAAAGTGCACCTTATCCTTTAGCGTTAAGGTCGGAATGAAAGGCAACAGACGGCTGATTCATACTATGAGCACACTACACACCACAACAAACATGCAGTACAAGTACATATAACATATACTGTATGTAATGGTGTTTTAACTATGTATGACATCACATGACTTCTGTGTGGCTTCATTATGAAATAATTCATGGCAATCAATTTTAAATATTTGGCTATTCAATATATGCTTTAGAGCATCCATCCAGGCTTTTTGGTTATTGACAGATACAAAAAATGTGTTTTTTGGCCCATGTTCTCCTTGAAGTTTGACTAAACTACTTCCAAATGTAATCACCTGTTGATATCTATCCGTGTAACATCCCCACAAAGTTTGAAGGAAATCCTTCCAGCCGTTTGCATCATCTTGTCCACAGACAGACACATGCAGTCAATTCAAATCAAATCAATTTTATTTATATAGTGCCAAATCACAACAAACAGTTGCCCCAAGGCGCTTTATATTGTAAGGCAAGGCCATACAATAATTACGTAAAAACCCCAACGGTCAAAACGACCCCCTGTGAGCAAGCACTTGGCGACAGTGGGAAGGAAAAACTCCCTTTTAACAGGAAGAAACCTCCAGCAGAACCAGGCTCAGGGAGGGGCAGTCTTCTGCTGGGACTGCTTGGGGCTGAGGGAGAGAACCAGGAAAAAGACATGCTGTGGAGGGAAGCAGAGATCAATCACTAATGATTAAATGCAGAGTGGTGCATACAGAGCAAAAAGAGAAAGAAACACTCAGTGCATCATGGGAACCCCCCAGCAGTCTACGTCTATAGCAGCATAACTAAGGGATAGTTCAGGGTCACCTGATCCAGCCCTAACTATAAGCTTTAGCAAAAAGGAAAGTTTTAAGCCTAATCTTAAAAGTAGAGAGGGTGTCTGTCGCAGTCACGCAGTGAACAGAATACCCTGGTATCGCCACTTCGCCAATGCGCAAGGTAATGAAAATGCACACCAAAACCCAGATTTGAAGCTGCACAGTCCTTTCGCTCTGATACAAACGTTTAATAAAATAAGCAGCTTTGATTAAAATTTAATCTCTTTTACATTCATTCTTTTAATCTGGTGTCAAAGTGCTGTGAGTGAAACATGTTTGTCTGATTCATGTTGTCCTGTTACCTTGTGACTGGACTCCCCGTCCAGGCTGGCGGTGGTAACGTAGCAGGTCCCATCACGGCGGCTGGAGGAGAGCAGTATGAGGTCGCAGAGAAAAGTCTCATCCTCCCTCACCATGACGACATCTCCGACCTGTCAAAGCAGGACAGATACATCACACACACACACACACACACACACACACGAGCTTTCACATCATGTACGAAAAAGGGAGAAACACACTAACGTGTGTTAATCATCTACTTCCATATTCATTTTTCCCTCTTTTTTTTGCCAAACGATTGAGTAGTTGCATAACAGATTATACAAGCGGAGGAGCTTAAGCGCCGCTAAATCCCATCTCCATGGTGACCATAGACATGGCACACGTGCTCTGACTTTGCATGATTAATAAATTCATTATTATTGCTGCTCCTAAACTGCACTCTAATCCTGACCCTTTGATCTACAGGGATAAGAAAATGCTGCACAGAGCGCACCGCAAGAAAGAGACGT